>NC_041214.2:143514900-143538473 GCF_002837175.3 Physeter macrocephalus
CGAACCCGTGTCCCCTGCATCGGCAGGCGGACTCTCAACCACTGCGCCACCAGGGAAGCCCAAAATTACATTTTTTTAATAGAGAAATTTCACTGGTGTCTAAAAGTTGAGTATCCCGTTATTTTGGCCACACTACAGGCAGCACATTATCACAAAGCATTGACCAGGCTGTTGGTATTACCATTGCTGTTGGTGGTGGTGGTGGCAGGGTGTGTGTGTGTGTGTGTGTGTGTGTGTGTGTGTTGTGTTCAGTGCTAGGTTCTGAGAGTGAAAAGACCTGTAAAAGAGAACTTCAGCCAGCACTGGTGTACATGACATAGCCAGCCAACTTATTCTTTCATGGCAGAAGGCCTACAAGCTTTTGTTAAGAATGTAGGACTCAGATGTATTTGCTTTAAGGTTGATTCTAATACTCAGATGTATTTGCTTTAAGGTTGATTCTAATGAATTCAGGATCAGATTCTAATTGCACCACACACCTGGAGCCTCAAGCACATGTGGTAAGCTCGTCACCAGTATTTCTGGCACTCTGTCAGTGTTTGTTTCAATTCAGTTTAAGCAATTTGTCAACCAGAATCTCACGATAATGACCTTAGAAGACGACACTGTCAATATTTCACTAATATCACTATGAGTTATTGTCCTTTGCCTGTTTACATGTCTGATCTCTCCATTACAACTCTTTCAAGGCAGAAGTGATGTCTTATTTCTTTGTATTCTCAGGAGCTAGCGTTCTCCCTTTACATAATAAGGGCTTCACAAAGGGTTAATGTTAAATGAGTGAATCGACGATTCTCACGTCTCAGCCCCAGCATCAGTGACCGTACACTGAGTCTCATGTGTCAATGTGCTAGATACTATCTTCTTTTCCCTCTGACCCACCCTCCACCCTTCTCCATCTTGCTCAGTAATCAGGAAGGCTGACCCATAATGACTGCATCAGAGATCAATGTGTCCTCTGACCTCTGGGTTTGGCCAATGGAAGCCTGATGTGGGAGATTGGAGGCTGAGAGGAGAGTGAGAATGGGACGCATGATGTTCTGGCTCCCCATCCAGTCAGTTGCTGCCAGTTGGCTGCCTTCAATAGACAGCCATAGTTCTGATGGGAGCTACTCTCTCTGGATTTTGGTTACTGCTCCCTCCCCTTGTCCCTTTCCAGTTGGGGATGATAGAAGCTCTCTGCTCTTGGCAGTCCATAATACTGCACCATCTTTTCTTGGTTTCTCCAGTCCCTGGTTGCAGCTTTATTGAAGGTCCTTCTATTCAACTCTCTTCCCTTTCCAGTTTGAGTGTGCTGTCTCCTTCTGGGAACTTTTCAGGTACCAGCTGCTTGCATAGGTCTTACGTATTTAATTTTATTCCACACAGTGGCAAAGAAAATAAGACTATTCCCATTTTACAGAATAACGGTGATAGAAACACATCCTACCCCTAGTACTTTTATTACTTCCATTCGTTCCTTTTGTTTCCCGTAAGTCATTGGAAATTTGTCTACTGACAATGCGACAGCTGAGGTGTGGTCCCTGCCAGAGCAGGGGTCCCAGAGACAGCCTGGCCCAGAGTGGGTGTCATGTTGGATAAAAGAATAAAACAGTTGAAGTGTGCTCTTTGCTAAGTGATGGCTAAAAGAGGGAGGAGGGAGACTGTGAAAGGAGGAATGGAGGCATCTCAGCTCAGCATAATTTTGCTATTACAAAGAAGTGTTCTGTTGAAGTTTTGCTCATTCTGTTAATTTGGATCGGGGCGGGGGTGGGTGGTGAGCAGACGTGAGAAACTTTTACTAGTACCTCACTCAGTGGCTGTGGAGTGAAGTTAATGAGTTTGCAACCAGGTTTTATTACAGTTCTTTCTAAAATCCAGGGGACTCTCTAATTTCATTTGTTTTACACACAATGGCTGCTTTGTGAGGGTTCTTTTCTCTGCATATGATGCCATGGTGATTCAGTAGCCACTCTCAGATCCCACCCTCCAAGGGCTGCCTCAGTTTCTCCATCAGGTTCAGGAGTCGAGTGAACTCTGAGAAATCTCCACCGGAGGATATTGGCAACTTGCCTATCCAATAGACCACTGGTAAGTTGGTATGTCTTCTTCGCCACATAAGCCTTAAATTGCCAGAGAAACATGGGAAAAAAAAACAAACAGAAGTGATATAGTCTTGAAATCCCTACAAGTATTAAGCCGTGCTTTTCTGTATGATGATTTATTATGCTTTTAACAAATGGGTATGGGTATAGGTATAGTCTATATGAATGAAGAAATTGTGTATATTATCAAAGGAAGGCAATGTCAAATTACAACATTTCAAAATCAGGTATGGCAGGAGCTTAAGACGTTTTTGGGACGGTGTAAGTCACCTTAGTACATTTTAAACACCATTTCCTCCATACTCAAGAGGTTTTCATTTTAGAAAAGCATGCCAGGAGTCACTCTAATGTGACTACAAAGGGCCTGAAGCTTTGCTTTTAAAATTCAGTACTTAGGTAGAAAGAAAATGATAACTTTTTCCCTTTGATTTTTTAGTCACTATTTTTATAACACTAGCAGCCCTGAGACACCAGAATGGAAATGGATCTTCTTCTTGATGTTACCGGGGCACCGCTAAATTACAGGCCTTGAACTGGTTCTGTTTTCATCCCAGCCTTGACCTTTATTTCTGCATTTTCCCCAATACCGCATAATTTCTGTATTCTTCAGACTTATTCTCAGCTTTCTGGATGCTGTTTTCATGTGTTCCTTCATTCAAAAAATATTTATTGAGCACCTACTCTTTGCCAGGCCCAGACAGAGATGCTGCACTCATGAAGTCAAGCAAAAGTGCCAAGAATTTGTAACTGTAAACCCTGATCCTTGTAAACACTGTGAAGGAAAAGGACAAGTGTAGGAGCATAACGCCAGGGGACCTTGCATGGCATCTGGGTTTGGAAAAGTTTTCATGGGAAATGATGTTGGAGGGGATTGGGATAGGTGAACACAAGTTAATTAGTTGATTGAAGAGTATAGGAGAAGGTCTAGGGAGAGTTCATCAGGTAGAAAGAATGTCATGTGCAGGGACTCAGTGGCTGTGTGGTGCTGGAATCAGGTATGGGTCTATGCAGTGTGTGACTTAAAACCACTGCAACCCAGGTAACTTACGCAAAAGATCAAGACTATTAAAGGGTCCAACTCAGCTTTCTTTATCCTATTCTTCTTTGTGGCATTTCCCTTTGGTTCACAACTCAGAACACTTAAAGAGCCATGCAGGGAGGTAGACAGTAGAGATTCTAATTTATACTCAATACAAACAACCTCAAGCTCTCAGTGCTTGGTCCAAGCAAGGTTTATCTAGTGCTCAAGCTTTATATCCAACATGAGGTTGGCAGGAAGGGGTATTTGTCCTGTATCTGCACTCAGTGACCCAGACTGGCAGAGGCTTCACTGAAATACAAAGAAGAACATGGGCCAAATAGTAAACCAGCTCTGGAAGCTTCTGTCCAGAAGTGTTGCACATTTCACTGGCCAAATCAAGTCAGAGAGCAATGCTCAACTTCAAACTACAGTAGAGGGAGCACCCTACTACCATGAGGCTGGTAAGTAGAAATTTAGAAGTATTTGGTGAGCAGCAGTAATGATCACTACAGAGATGAACCTTTGTTGATCCGATATTGCAGCCTATGGAAAGAGCAAATTACTGATGCCCTACCTACAACCAACCCATTTTCTCACCTTCTCTCATGTGCTACTGTAGGGGTGGGTGGGTGTGGGTGAGGGCATTGTAGTGCAGTGATAGTGTACAGAAGTGGAGATCAGAAGGTGTTTTGTAAATGGATAATAGGTAAGGCGGATAAAATACCATTTCCATCTCTTTGACTTTTTCCTCTACTTCCTGGAAGAAGCAAAACAGAAACGTCCTTCATATTATTTTCTGCATGTCTGTTGAGCTTTTTATTGAAGTTCTCTTAATAGAATTTCTAAGAGGTCCCTTGTGTTCCTTGTTGCTTTGTATGTAGTGTCCTGGTCTTCTTTTATGAACATAATACCGTCTCTTATTTCTCTTAGGATTTAATTATGATTCTACTTTCATGGGTTCATTTTCTCACCACTTTGTTTCTCTCCCCTCTTTGTTTCTGATTTGATTCTATTTTGTTTTGTTCTGTCTTTACCTTTCATAGTAGAGGTTGTCCTCAAATGTCTGGTCTTCCTTAACTGTCAAATCATATTTAAAAGTGAGTCCCAAAAAAACCCTATTCAGAAACATGAGTGTGGCTTATCACTTCATGAGTCTCACTGTAAGGTTGCTATCATGGGATCATTCGTTTGGTTAGGGGAAATCTCCAAATGCCTGTATCCATAGTTTAGAGGTTCTTAACTTTTTTGGTGCCGTAGCAGTCTGGTGAAGTCTGTTTCAGAATAATGTTTTTAAATGCAAGAAATCAATTATATCAAAATATTAAAAATTAAATCTGTGATACAGTAATATGTGCTTATTAATGGATCATGTAATAAGCTTTAGAGTTGTGTCTAATAACTGTTGAAACAACGATGAGTGTAAATACTCTTTCAAGATATATGCAATGAGTAATGTGACAAGAACATATCTATGATTCCTGTTAGTGACAAAGTCACAGATACTGCTAATACTATGACGGTTTCTTGCCCACATTCAGAAATGATGGAAATGCTAACTTTCAGAGGTTAGTGAAAACAAAAATGAGTTATTGTTCTTTCATGTTCATAGACTCTCTGGTTAAAGAATCCCTACTGTAGGTCTTTACTTTTGGGTGGGTCGATTCTTTTGCAGAAGGCAGTTCGCCAATCTCCAGCCTCAAGTATGTGGGCCTGGTTGCAGGCCTTTTGGGAGCCAGGTGGAGAGCAAGTCTCTCTGCAGTGGGAAGATTTTCCCATAATCCCTCTGTTTTCAGCACAGTAACTCACCCTCCAATCTCAACTGTGCTTGCTGTCTCCAAATCCAGAGGCTGTAGATAAAACCTCTCCAAAATCGACCCAAGGTTTTCTCTTGATGAAGCATGGGTGGAGAGGGGATATGGGAAATCTACCTTCTCTTTTAAAGATGTTCAGTCCACATTCCAATTTTCAGTCTTTTTTTTTTTTTTTTTTGCACACCTGCCTTTCAAGCACCAGTTGTCTCCAATTCCTGAAGATATCTATAGTTTTGTGTGGAAATGACTAGCTTTTTGGCTTTCTGCTGCAACACACTCAGATCATTGCTTTCTCTAGTATAAGCAGTTGCCAGCAGTTAGACTATTTCCCAGATTTCAAAATGTTACTTTTGTTGTCTGCTATCTTCTCTTTGTCCTTGTGAGGTTTTATTTTTCTTCTCTTAATTTCTTTACTGTCATTGCTTTGTGGGGCTTCACGAAGAAACAGACATTTGCATTCAATGCTGTTTTATCAGAAACTTTGATGCATTCATAAAGAGCATTTTATTATGTCTGGGATTCACATCTTTTTGTCCTCTCATAATAGCATATCTCCTTATTTCTTATTTAATATAAAGTGAGAAAACAAGGTTATAGGCAATGCCACTTTAAGGAAGATATCTCTTTTGTGTTTTAAGAAAATCATTTCTTTTGAGAACTTTTCTTAGACTTTCCCTAGATGATTTTCATCTCTCTGCTTAGAACACTAGACTGTGAGTTCCTCAAAGGCAACAACCAGGGAGTGGGCAGTTTCTTCTTGCAGTAGAACGGTAAAAGTAGAGTATCTCCTATGGGTCCAACCTTACCACAGAAAACAACTATGAATTCTTGACAAAATATAAAAAGCACCATGCTTTGTGACCACATAGAGGGGTGTGATAGGGAGGGTGGGAGGGAGATGCAAGAGGGAGGGGATATGGGGATATATGTATACGTAGAGCTGATTCACTTTGTTGTACAACAGAAACCAACACAACATTGTAAAGCAATTATACTCCAATAAAGATGTTAAAAAAAAACCCAAAATAAGCAACTCTCTGAAGTCACTGGAGAGAAACCAAAAGCAGGCATAAACTGGAAGAGAGTCAAAACTTGCAAGAAGGAAATGGGATTGGGTGTTTCCTGTTGATAAGACTTTTTGTTCAAAGGCATACCCCAATCAGATTAAGCAAATTAGCTAACTCTTAGATAGAAACCCTTGTAGTGTACTGGTTTTAAGAACCAGAAGACAGAGTTTAGGACTATCAAAGTAGATGGAAAGTGAGGGTGGAAATCAGGGAAAGGAGAAATGATGGAGGAAAGGAGACATTAAATTTTGCACATAAATTGTGGGAAAATCTCAGGATCATTTCTGAACTATACATGCATGGGGCAAACTCCCAGCAGGTCAGATAAGGCTAAAAGAACCGAACAGAGATTTTAGCAACTATCCATTGCAGAGGTGACAAGGACTGCGACTTGAGTCTTGCCACATTAACTACCTGATAAAACAAACAAAAAAAAATCAACACGAGGAAATAATAAAATCCAGGTTCTACCATGTATTTTTCACAATGTTCAGGATATATCTCAGATTACTGGATGCATAATCAAAAGGAAAGGCAATTAAAGACATTGATCCTGAGATGACCCAGATGCTAGAATTAGCTAACAAGGATTTTAACTATGCCCAAGGATACAAAGGAAATATGTTTGCAATGAATGGATAAACAGAAAATCTCCGCAGAAAGATAGTAACTAAAAAAAAACCAGAAAAGAAAAAAGAACCAAAAGGAAATTCTAGAAATAAAAAAATACAATATCCAAAACAAAAAATTCACTGGGTGAGCTTAATAGCATATTGCAAGTAAAAGAAGAGTCAGTGACTTGAAGACAACTTAATGGAAAATTTTTTTTCATTTTTTTTTTCAATTGAAATTATACAATGTGGAGAACAGAGAGAAAAAGAAAGGGAAAAAAATAACAGACTCTCAGTGATTTGTGGGACTGTATCAAAAGGTCATATACATATAGAGTTCTAGAAAATGAGAGACAGAACTGGGTAAACCCAACAGTTGAGGAAAGAATGGGCAAAATTTTCAAAAATTTTACAGATTCAAAAAACTCAGAGAATCCTACATAATATAAATAGGAAAAACAAAAAACAAAACCCACCTTGGAAATGTGAAAAACAAAAGATAATCTTGAAAGTATCCAGAGAAAAAAGACACTTTATATATACAGGAACAAAAATACAAGTTACCAGTGACATCTCAGCAGAAACGCTGGAGGCCAGAATACAATGACATATTTTTAAAGTGCCAAATGAAAACAACAAATTGTCAACCCAGAATTCTCTCTGGAGCAGAAATAACTTCAAGGAATAAAGATGAAATAAAGGCATTTTCAGATGAACAAAAACAAAGATAATTCTCCAGCAGACCTTCCTTACAACAAAAGCTAAAGGAAGTTCTTTAAGTCAAAGGGAAATGATTCCAGATGAAAATTCAGATTTTAATGTCTTTAAAATATTTATGATCATTTAAAGTGAAAATGATTCATGCATAGCATCTTATGTACAATCTCATGTAATATGTAAACATGAAATCCATAGCATGAATTACAGGGAGTAAAAGACCTATAAGATTGCACTTAAAGAAACTCTAAAAGATTGCAAAGTTATTACATTTTATATTAACTTCCAACAGACTGAAAATTAAGGATGTATATTGTAATCTGTAGAGCACGACCAAAATAATACAAATAGGTAAATGAAAAAGCCAATAAATTAAAGTGGAATTCTAAAAGTAATTTCAATGAACTCAAAATGATAGGAGAGGTGGGATAGAAGAACACACAAAAAAGGGACAAATAGAAAACAAAGAGGAAGCCGATAGACCTGAATCCAACCACATCAATAATTATATCAAATGGAAATTAAATACTCCAATAAAAAGGCAAGGATTGTCAGAATAGCTTAAAAGGCATGAACTATATGCTTTGTATATCCGAGGTACTTTAAATACAAAAATTCAGTTAGATGCATCCTGAATTCAAAGACTCCCTTAAAGGCTGGGAAGAAAATATATACATATTTTCATAATGTTGAAAGGTCAGTTCATCAGAAGACTTAACATTCAGAAGAACATCTGCACTTAGGAACAAAAAGAGTTTCAAAATCCATGAGGTAAAAGTTGGCAGAATTAAAGAGATGAAGATGGGCTTCCCTGGTTGTGCAGTGGTTGAGAATCTGCCTGCCAATGCAGGGGACACAGGTTCGAGCACTGGTCTGGGAAGACCCCACATGCCACGGAGCAACTGGGCCCGTGAGCCACAATTACTGAGCCTGTGCATCTGGAGCCTGTGCTCCGCAACAAGAGAGGCCACGGTAGTGAGAGGCCCGCGCACCGCAAAGAGTGGCCCCCACTTGCCACAACTAGAGAAAGCCCTCGCACAGAAACGAAGACCCAACACAGCCATAAATAAATAAATAAATAAATTTAAAATATTTAAAAAAAAAAGATATGAAGAGACAAATTCACAGTTATGGTTGGAATTTTAACAACTTCTCTTTGCAATTAATAGAACAACTACATAAAAAGTCAGTAAGGATACAGACCAAGTGAACAACATTGTCAACCACCTTGACTACTTGACATTTATAGAACACTATACCTAAGGAATTCAGAAGGCACATTCTTTTCAAGTACACACGTACATTCACCAAATAGGCCATATGCTGGGCCAAACAAATCTCATTAAAGTACAAAATTTGAAATATCCCAAGGTATGTTCTTTGACAAAAGCAGAAATAAATTAGAAATCAATAATAATAAGATATTGAGTAAAACTCCAAATATCTTAAATTTAAGAAACACACTTCTAAATAATTGATGAAGCAAAAAAGAAATCATAAAGGAAATTAGAACAAATTTTCATGTCAATGATTATGAAAGTTCATAGCAACATTTGTGGGATGCAACTATACAATGCTTAAAAGAAAACTTATAATCTTTAAATGATTATATTAGAGAAGAAGTAAGATCTAACATTAAGTGATCTAAGCTTCATCTTAAGAGGAAAAGAAGAGCAGTGCAAACATAAAATAAACAGGAGGAAATAACAAAGACCAGATATCAGTGAGTTAGGTAACAAAAAATAGAGAACATCAACAAAGCCCAAAGTTGCTTCTTTGAAACTAGGAATAAAATTGAGAAACCTCTAGATAAGGTAGACTGATTAAAAAAGAAATAAAGAAAGAACGAACCAGAATACAAATTACCAATACTGGGAATAAAAGAGGGTTTATCACTACAGATCTTAGAATATTAAAGGACAATAAGGGAATATTATGAACTTAATAAAATTAAGTTCGAAGACTTAGGTGGAACGAAAAAAGTTTTTGAAAAATATATATGTGGGAATAGAAAATCTAAATAGTTCCATACCTATTAAAAATTAAAATCATTATCAAAAATATTTCCCCAAATAGAACTCCAGACCCAGGAGGCTTCACTGATGAATTCCATCCAGCTTTTAAAGAAGAAATAAATCAGTTTCACACATTTTCTTTCAGAAAACAGAGGAAGAAAGAGCACTTCCTTGGCAGTTGTATGAAGTTAGTGTAACTGAGAACAAAGCTAAAAACATTTACAAGGAAGTAAAATTACAGACCAAGTTCCCTCATGAACATAGACGCAAAAATCCATAACAAAATCTTACCAAATTAAATTCAGAAATATATTTAAAAAATTTAAAAATCATGACTAAGTAGGGTTTCTTCCAGGACTGCAAGGGTGGTGTAAAATTTGAAAATCAACCAATATAATTCACATTACAAGGGAACTAAGCATATGATAATTTCAGTAGATGCAAAAAAGTATTTGATGAAATTCAACACCCAATTATTAGGAACAGTACAGAATTTCCTCAATCTGACAAAGAGGATCAACAAACAAAATTACATTAATCATAACTTAATGGAATATTTTTACTCCTAAGTTCTAGAACAAGGCAAAGATGTCTACTCTAATAATTTATATTCAATATTTCCAGGGCAACAAAGTAAGAAAAAGAAATAGAAGGCATACAGATCAGAGAGAAGCATAACTCTATTTGCAGAAGACAATTTTTTACATAGAAAATCCTGACTAATGTACAAAATATTTACTAGGAGTACTAAGTGAATTAGCAAGATTGTATAAGGATTTATATATAAACACTGATTATATTTTTATATTATAGCAGCAAACAGAAAACAAAATTAAAAACAATTCTTATGTATTCAAGCGTTAAGAAACACATGACTGCTTAGGTATACATTTAACAAAGGCAGGGATTGAATCACATTTACCTTTATGTCCACAATGATTAGCAGAGTTGCTGACAAAGAATACTTTTAATAAAATTTGTTGAAAAGTGAAAGAACATTTGTCTGCTATAACAGAGATTTAAATTAATGTCTTAAAATATGAGAAGTTGTTTTCTCCCTCATCTATCTGTCATGGCATAAGTGCATCCGGGCTCAAAGTATGGTACCCTCATGTCACAGGCCATACTCTTTCCTTTTCCCTTCTGGACCTGAGCTACTTTTGCATCCCAACCAGAGTATACGTACTGAGGTTGTGCCTCTTGCCTCTGCTCATATACCATTGGCTGTAAGTTAGTCACATGGCCATGCTGCAAGGAAGGCTGCCAAATGTAGTGTTTATCTTGGGCAGATATTGTGCTCTATGGAAATTACATTATTGCAGCAAAAAAGAGATTGGATATTAGAAGACAGCTAGTGGGTTTTGACACACCAGTGTCAGTTACAGTCAACGATAATTTTAGTTATAATATTTTACTGTTTTTAAAGCTAAAATATTTTGAAATCACCAATAAGTTTAGAGCTCACTTTTATACCAATGCACCCAGTAGACTTCAGGGAAAGTTCTCCTTAGCTGCTGTTTTTATTTAACTGAATTATGTGCAAATTATCACTTTTAATTATCGACATCCTAAAATATGTACTTATAAGATGCACTGCTAAATACAGAGCACTTAGAAAAATAAAAGCCTACACTGGCCAGGATTTATGAATTACATGTCAAAACAGAAATCACAGAATAAGATTTGTGCCTGATCAAATTATAGATTTTAGCATATTGACTCATAAATCAGTCACTTGAATTCTAAGGACAATAAAAGGATTTATAAATCAAGACTTATTTAGGATTTATTAGCCAAATGTCTACCATAAGAATGCAATGTTTATAAATCTCCTTTCTGACTTAGAAAACTAAATTTTATAAATTCTTTTGTAGTCATGGTCCATGTCTAATGACACTCTTGATGGGTACACATTGTGATGTACCCTGGTGATGCTTAGGATACACTGATTAATGATAGTGTCAGAAGGAAAGATAATTTTATTGAAATTGCTTAACATTATTTAAGTAAATTTTAAAGGATACTTTTATAATTAAAACAAAAATCTATTTTTTATATTACAGAGATTTGAATGTTTATGGGTTTGAATATTTCGAGAATAAGATAAATTATACTTTATAAAATGACATGGGGCTTCCCTGGTGGCACAGCGGTTGAGAGTCCGCCTGCCGATGCAGGGGGCACGGGTTCGTTCCCCGGTCCGGGAAGATCCCACATGCCACGGAGCAGCTAGGCCCGTGAGCCATGGCCGCTGAGCCTGCGCGTCTGGAGCCTGTGCTCTGCAACGGGAGAGGTCACAACAGTGAGAGGCCAGCGTACCGCAAAACAAACAAACAAACAAAAAAAAACAGAGAGAGACCAGTTAAGATCTATGCAGCTTGCTAATCAAAGCCAGCGGTGGATCAGTGTTTCCTGAAGTCTGACACTTGTATAATTTTGAGGACCCTTTTTAAGGAAAATACATTAGATTACCTAACTGCCTGATACAGCTCAGCAGGGTAAATTCCCATGTTTTACTACATTTTTTGGCTGCAAATTCTTTCAGCTCTTCTTCACATGACAATAACTTTGCAACAAACAGAGAAGAAAAAGATAACGCAGTCTTTAGTCTAGTGTAGGAATTGAAATTTGCTTGGGGTTATTCTTGGTGTAAAAATTTTCTTTAGCCTCCCAACTTGTTAGTGATAATGTTGTGTAAATATTTAGGACTCATCAAATTTACGACAACTTCTATTAGGTTTCTTTCACATACAAGTAGTAATACTGTGTTTGGAAGAATTTTCCACAGACTTTCTTCTGGCCCCTATATGTCAAATTTTGTTTCTCCATCACTACTCATAAACTTCCATTCTGCATAGTTGTAAGATACACTTCAATTACACATTCACGTTGCCACGGGACTTCCAGCTTTGACCCTTCCTGCAAGAGCACTGGGCAAGTTGCTGCAGTGAGTTATTTGATCATTTTGGGGAGCTCTTCCTATAGTGGAATGACTTGCAATAATTTAGCTACACATGGAAGTGACTAGGAATCACCTAAATATATACTAAACTTAGACTGAATGCATCCACAATTCCACTTCTCCCATCTGGAACCCCCAAATGGTGCAGCCATTCCAAAGCCCCTGATGATGAAAAAACTGAAGTGGAAAGAGACTGTGGTCTTAAAAGAGGTAGTCAAAATATCGTACTTTGCAAGTGTTACAAAAATGCATGACCATTTGAGTACATGCTCTTAGACACAATGTAGGGGCCCCTGCAAGATAAGAGCTCTGAAGAGAAAGCTTCATTAATGTCACAATAACTTCTACTGGGCTTAGAGTAGTCCAGCAGCAATAATGGATGGATACTCAGGAAATAACTTGCCCAACTCCAGGAGGAAGCTCATTGTGGCCTGAGGCTGCCTTAGAGGATATTAAAAAGGCACAAAAACAATCTAGTGGAAATGCCAGCTTCCCAGCACTGAGACAATGCAGATGGAAATGTCATCTGCCAGAAGTCAAGAGCTGAGTAAGGCTGAGGGTGCATTTTTTGGGTTAGGGAGCCCCAGATGTGAGCACTCATTTTTATTTTTCTTAAAATAGTACAAGAAAGGATCCCGCCTGTGCAGCATTTAAACCAGGGGTCCCCAATCTGTTAGGAGCCAAGCCGCACAGCAGGAGGTGAGTGGTGGGCAAGCGAGCAAAGCTTCATGCTCCCCATGGCTCCCAGAGCCCGCATTACCATCTGAACCACCCTCGCCCCCTATCCGCCCGCTCCCCTCCCCCACTCGCCCCGTCCCCCAGCGGTCCCTGGAAAAGTTGTCTTCCACGAAGCTGGTCTCTGGTGCCAAAAAGGTTTGGGACTGCTGATTTAAACTAAAGGTCTTGTCCTTACCCGCTGAAGATTGTCATTCTAGTCTCACTTTTTTTGACTCTCTTTGCCAAGGAAAAATCATGCTTGAACCAACATAACTTTCCCGTTACACTAATACCAATCCCTGATTTGCCTATCACGTATGAGATAACTGATGTAATGGAAACACACATTGGAGAAGAATAGACGGTAGCTAATGACTACTGAGCACCGGCTGCTGGTCTAAAGTGGTTCCCAAGTATTAACAAATTTACTCCTTGTAGCCACCTATGGGACAGACTCTAATGTTCTCACCCTTTTACAACCCTATTTTGGGCAGTGCTAAAAGCTTTGTAAATTTGACTCTCCATGGGGTCACTGAGAACTCATTGATCTCCTCCTATGTCCAATTACTTTGATCAAACATAAATAAATCTTTATAGGATTTTATTTTCAAGGCTCCTGAATATATTCACCATAGTAATATGAAATAACTCTTTATGTAAGTCTATGTATGTATGAAAAAGTCATAGTTCATGAAATCACAGTTAGGTTATATCTCTTAATTTGATTACTAAACAAGATAATAGGAGTCCAAAATGAAATGTTTTTTGGTACGGTTTTTTTTTTCTTTTTCTTTTTGAAATTTATTTATTTCTTTTTGGCTGCGTTGGGTCTTTGTTGCTGCGCGCAGGCTTTCTCTAATTGCAGCGAGCAGGGGCTACTCTTCATTGTGGTGCGTGGGCTTCTCTTGTTGCAGAGAATGGGCTCTAGGTGCTCAGGCTTCAGTAGTCGTGGCACACAGCCTCAGTAGTTGTGACTCACGGGTTTAGTTGCTCTGTGGCATGTGGGATCTTCCTGGACCAGGGCTCGAACCTGTGTCCCCTGCGTTGGCAGGCAGATTCTTAACCACTGCACCACCAGGGAAGCCTTGGTATGGTTTATTTAGACCAGTGTGGTCCAAGGGCCATCTGTTCCATAATTTCCTAATGGGAGGTGGCTAATAAAAATATGTTTACTGCCCCTATTTTGGACCTACTGAATCTGAATTTCTAGATCAGGTTCCGAGAAAATGGATTTTTAGCAAGCACTCCTAGGTACTTAAAATGCATACTGAAGTTTGGGAACCACTAATTTAAAGTAATTTAAATGCTGTGAAATCTCTACTTTACTTTCCAGTGAGCAGATATAACTAATTGTCTAGTGTTCATAATCGCAAGACATTTAAAAGCTTGAATGTGATTTAGGAAATGAGTAAATATGTTTTTGTTTCTTGTATGCTAATATAAGCTTGAAAGTGTTATTTGAAACAAATGATGCAGCACAGGAAAGAAAAAACTACAAGATTTTGCAGATCTTTAAATCAGACCATCGATTCATTGAAACACCTGGGAGGTTAGTCTTCCTAATAGCATAATCTAAAAAGTAGGACAGATTTTACTGGCTTTGGATAAATTGTTTGAGGATAAGCTCTTTTCCCATATGAACTACTTCCTTCCTGCACCCAGACAGGAAAGAATTTTGGGGTCTTGCAGTTCTGAGTAAGCTCCCTCTTCTCATAAATACTTAGATTAGAAGAAAAAAGCCAGGACCATTCTTTTAAAAAGCTTAATGAATTTTTTAAAATGTATGAACATAGTTGGGAAATCCTGCCAATGATGAAAGGGTCTTGGGTTTAATATTACATTCTTTTCTTTTCCCACATTCTCTTCCACATTTCATGAAACAATATATTTCTCTAAATAAACCTAAGTTGAAATTAATCATTTTAGCCATTTTCATCACAAAATTTAATTATCAACACAATTTTCTGCTGCTCATGTCTTGATCTTTATTCTATGTCATCTACAGGGCATACTCTCCATGCTGTAAGTTAAATTAATATTTCTACCATCACTCCAAAGGCTTTTTGGTGCATTATGTGTGGGCCATTTCCTTAAAGATCTCATTTCCTAGTTGAGGTGTTTACACATAAAAATGCCAGGGATTGTCAAGTTCTAGGCTGGTTTAGAATTAGAATAGAGTAAATCTAACCTTCCATGCTATTATCTGCAATTCACTGACATGACATTAAAAATGAAGAAAAAGAAAAGGAAAATGTAAATAATTTCATTTAATCCTACATGTAAGTCAACATACACATATTGTTATTTTTCTCTTGGAAGGTTAGTTTCAAAAAACAAAATTAGTTTCTTTATTTGCTGCTTATCAAAACCAAATATCAAAACTTTGAACCTCTCCTTTTGATTGTTATGCCTTTTTGGTTGATTGACCCTTTTCTCATTAAGCAATATCACTTTTTATCTCTGGTCTCTCTGTTCTGGACTTTACTTTGTCTGATATTAATATAACCACTCTTACTTTTGGTTAATGTTTGCATGGTAAATCTTTTTTCAACCTTTATTTGTTTTTCTTTTCTTGGCTTAATAGCTCATCTCCGTTCCCCGCCCCCACCTTTATTAAGGTATAATTGACAATTAAAAATTGTTTACCTTTAAGGTGTACAACTTGATGACTTTATATACATATATAGTGAAATAGATCACTGCAATCAAGGTAATTAACATATTGACCACCTCACAGTTACCTTTTTCTTGTGTGTGTGTGCCTGTGCCTGTCTTGAGAAAAAGTAGGATCTACCCTCTTAGCAAATTTCAATTACACATATGGTATTGTTAACTATAGTCACATTATTATACATTAGTTCCCCAGAATTTATTCATCTTACATAACTGACACTTTGTACCATTTGACCAACTCCATTTTCCCCTCCTCCCATAGTTTTGACCTATTATATCATTATAGTTGAAGTGAGTTTCATGTAGATAGGATACATTTCTGTCAGTTAAAAAAATCCATTCTCCGTCCTTCAGTTGGTGTTGTTTTGACCATTAATGTAATTATTGATCTGTTTGGATTTAGATTCATCATTTTATTAGTGATTTATGCTTATTTTCTCTGTTTTTCATTCCTTTGATTCTTTCCCTTTATCTGCCTTCTTTTGACTATAGGCATACCTCAGAGAGACTGGGTTCGGTTCCAGACTACTGCAATAATGTGAATATCACAATGAAGCAAGTCACATGGATTTTTCAGTTTCAAAGTGCATATAAAAGTTACATTCACACCATACTGTAGTCTATTAAGTGCAATAGCATTATGTCTAAAATATACCTACCTTAATTAAAAAATATTTTATTGCTAAAAAATGCTAACCATCATCTGAGCCTTCAGTAAGTCGTAGTAGTAACATCAAAGATCATTGATCAAAGATTACTATAACAAATATAATAATAATGAAAAGGTTTGAAATATTGAAAGAGTTACATTAAATATCGAGAGAATGATACAGAAATATGAAATGAGCAATTGTTGTTGGAAAAATGGTGTTCAGATTGGATATTTTCTATTTCCTTTTTTCTAATTCAGTCTTTTCACTATTAATTTCACTAATAGTGGTCACCCTTACTTTCTGGGTCATTTTCATAAGAGCTGCTTCTGAATCTCTATCAGATAAATCCAACATCTTTGTTGCCTGATTGTGTTTTCCTTTGTGAGTCGAGATTTCCTTGTTTCACTGTATGCTGGGTAATTTTTGGACAATATATTGAACTTTTTGAATATTATGTTATGAGACCTTGGGATTTGTTTAAGTCTATGGGGAATTTTGATATTGTAGTTTTAGCTGGCAACCAGCCAGGTTCAATTTAGACCACAAATTCCGATCAGACTTCTGTGGGTTGTGGTTTCAATGCAGGTTCCATTTTCAAAGCTTCTGTAGTCATGTTTGGATCTGTTCCATGCGTACACCACTCAAATGCCAATCTAGGACTTGAGTGGTTGTATAGGCTGTATTCAATTCTTAAGTTCTATGGTGTACTGTTTGGAGTCAAATCCATGCACGTTCAACTTGAGATGAGCCCGGGGGTTCACAAGCAACTTTAGCGGTCACTTTCTTATGTTATTCTGTCTTGAAGATCTGGTTCCCTGGGGCCACCCTTTGTGGTTCTCTGGTCAGAAACAGGGGCTTTATTTACTCTGCTCAAATGGGCTCATTTCCAGGGTTGAATAGTTGGAGGACAAAGATTTAAAAAAAGCAATGGGGATTCACCCCATTATCCAAGTATTACATCATTCTGATCAGAAAGGAAGGTTCGCCATTCTCAGAGTTCTAGGCTCCTGTCAGCTCCTGTTACTGCCAGTGTCACTGCCACTACTGTGGCAACCAAAAGGTCACTTAGGAGCCACACAAGAGAACAAAGAAAACTATTGGGGGTACTTCCCCCACTGTCTTTGAGCATGAAGAGATCTTGCTTATTTAGCCATAACTAGAGAGATTTTCCTGTATCTCTCTCTGCCCATGTCCTGACGCCTACTTATGTATTTTGGGCTGTGTTTGGTCCAGAGTGGAGTAAACAGAGGGGAAAAAACTGGTAAACTCATAGCTAGTTGGGTAGTACTTTGAATTTTGGTCTTGTTCCTTAATCTGCATAACATTGCTCTTCATCTACCTGAAATAGCTGTTCCACGCATTCTATCCAAATTCTATAGCTGCATTCAGTGGGGAGCAGAGAGTGGAGTGTGCTCTCTCTGTCTTATGCAGAAGTGGAGCCAATCATCCCAATGAAAGGTAATGAGACAAAAACAAGTTTACAGCAAAACACTAAGCGAAACACATAGCATGTATAGTAAGCTGGCTGTTTAAAGCCAACAAGCTGAGTAAAAGGAAACTCATTTTAGAACTGATAGACCTCAGCTGATCCTTGCTATGATCAATGACTTTGTATTCAGCATGCCATCTGGCATTTATCTGCTGGCACTGAAAACACTTTGTCTGGCCGTTGTTGCTAAGGTTGGTTACGTATAATATCATCGGAGGCAAACTCATCCCCCTTTTCATTCTTGTAAGTCATAAACACTGACATATTGAGAGAACTGCTGATTAACAATTTAAAAAAAAGTCTAATCAGGGCAATTCTAAACTTTTATATGCAAAGGCATGCTCAAATCTATAGCGTACTGGGATCACTCCACTGAAATGGCTAACACTTAGGATACTTTTTCTGCATTAATTATTGACATGTCATCAACAGAGATGAACCAGTCATATACACACTACATATTTCTGAAAAGTTGTGAATGAAATAAATTATTAAAAGGAACTTAATTGGAACTCTACAATGAATCCTTTTGTAAAGCAAAATCATTGCCCTCTGATTTTGGGATTACATGTATGATTTTTTCATAAACCTGATTTATATATTTTTATTTAGACTTGTTTACCCTGTTTTTGAGTCAGCTTCTCTAATTCACAGGTCAGCCTAGGGCAACATGGCAGATTTGCTATTTAAGGCACATGACCTTTTTGGCTGTATTATGCTTATAGGAAAGGCTGAGCAGCAGGAGACAGTACTTAATTAGCTGCCTTTGCAGTTATCAGGCTGCAATCACATTTGATTAAGAAGGCTGTTTATTTCACTCAAGGCTGAGAAAGCTCTCCTGAGGAGAGATGCCCATGTTTTGGCCCAGAGAACCAGAAAAAGAGCCTTGCACATGAAGGGGCACTCTGCAGCTCAGTCATAGGTTGTCTGAATGACCTTGGAGAAGTCACTTTGCTCCCCATTTGTTTCCTCTTTTCCCAGACTCCAAACGTTTTCAAAGCCCAATGTCAGGAACATATTTCAAAGCTCTTCTAAGTACTTTTATGTGCTAATATACCCTTCAGTCTAATTCTGGGAGATAGTCAAGTTGTTACTCTTATACCCTCTTAACAAATTAATAAAGAGGCTCAATGATATTAGAAGAATAAAGTTTACACAGCATAAAAGAAGAGGAACTCAAGACCAATTTGGTGAACTTGGTTGTTCTTCTACACCTCCTATTGCTAAAACAACTATTAATTAGGAATAGAATCACAGAGAGTTGTTTCCTGTTTAATTTCACCGGACAAAGGGCAAGAAGATGTATTTTCTTAATGTGAGGATGGGAATTACTTGAGACTGAAACCATAAGGAAGAGTTTTCCCCATTTATTTGATAAATATAAATTCAAATATTTGCCTGTATGTAATACTTTGGAAGTTGACCTTGTATTATTCCTGGTGTTTATAGAGGAAAAATGTTGTATTAACATTGTACAATTGCCTTTTTTTTTTTCATTATTTGTGGTAGTTATGTTTTTTTAAACTCCTTTATTAGAGCATAATTGCTCTACAATGGTGTGTCAGTTTCTGCTTTATAACAAAGTGAATCAGCTATACATATACATACAACCCCATATCTCCTCCCTCTTGCATCTCCCTTCCACCCTCCCTATTCCACTGCTTTAGGTGGTCACAAGGCATCAAGATGATCTCCCTGCGCTATATGGCTGCTTCCCACTAGCTATCTATTTTACATTTGGTAGTATATATATGTCCATGCCTCTCACTTCGTCCCAATTTACCCTTCCCCCTACCCGTGTCCTCAAGTCATTCTATGTCTGTGCCTTTATTCCTGCCCTGCCCCTAGGTTCTTCAGAACCTTTTTTTTTTTTAGAGTCCATATATATGTGTTAGCATACAGTATTGCATACATACAATATTTATTTTTCTCTTTCTGACTTACTTCACTCTGTATGACAGTCTCTAGGTCCATCCACCTAACTACAAATGACGCAATTTCGTTTCTTTATATGGCTGAGTAATATTCCATTGTATATATGTGCCACATCTTCTTTATCCATTCATCTGTCAGTGGACACTTAGATTGCTTCCATCTCCTGGCTATTTTAAATAGAGCTGCAATGAACATTTTGGTACATGACTCTTTTTGAATTATGGTTTTTTCAGGGTAGTGAGATTGCTGGGTCATATGGTAGTTCTATTTTTAGTTTTTTGAGGAACCTCCATACTGTTCTCCATAGTGGCTGTATCAATTTACATTCCCACCAACAGAGCAAGAGGGTCCCTTTTCTCCACACTCTCTCCAGCATTTATTGTTTGTAGATTTTAGGATGATGGCCATTCTGCCTAGTGTGAGGTGACACCTCATTGTACTTTGATTTGCATTTCTCTGGTGATTAGTGATGCTGAGCATCCTTTCATGTGTTTGTTGGCAATCTGTATATCTTCTTTGGAGAAACGTCTATTTAGGTCTTCTGCCCATTTTTGGATTGGGTTGTTTTTTTTTTTTTTAATATTGAGCTGCATGAGCTGTTTATATATTTTGGAGATTAATCCTTTGTCCTTTGATTCGTTTGCAAATATTTTCTCCCATAAGAGTTTTATAGTGTCTGGCTTTACATTTAGGTCTTTGATCCATTTTGAGTTTATTTTTGTATATGGTGTTAAGGAGTGTTCTAATTTCATTCTTTTACATGTAGCTGTCCTGTTTTCCCAGCACCACTTATTGAAGAAGTGGTCTTTTCTCCATTGTATATTCTTACATCCTTTATCAAAACTAAGGTGGCCATATGTACATGGGTTTATCTCTGTGCTTTCTATCCTGTTCCATTGATCTATATTTCTGTTTTTGTGCCAGTACCATACTGTCTTGATTACTGTACCTTGTAGTATAGTCTGAAGTCAGGAAGCCTGATTCCTCCGGCTCTGTTTTTCTTTCTCAAGATTGCCTTGACTATTTGGGGTCTTTTGTGTTTCCATACAAATTGTGAAATTTTTTGTGCTAGTTCTGTGAAAAATGACATTGGTAGTTTGATAGGGACTACATGGAATCTGTAGATTGCTTTGGGTAGTGTAGTTATTTTCGAAATGTTGATTCTTCCAATCCAAGAACAAGGTATATCTCTCCCTCGGTTTGTATAATCTTTAATTTCTTTCATCAGTGTCTTATAATTTTCCACATATAGGTCTTTCATCTCCTTAGGTAGGTTTATTCCTAGGTATTTTATTCTTTTTGTTGCAATGGTAAATGGGAGTGTTTCCTTAATTTCTCTTTCAGATTTTTCGTCATTAGTGTATAGAAATGAAAGAGATTTCTGTGCTTTAATTATGTTTCCTGCTACTTTACCAAATTCATTGATTAGCTCTAGTAATTTTCTGATTATGTCTTTAGGATTCTCTATGTATAGTATCATGTCATGTGCAAACAGCGACAGTTTTACTTTTTCTGTTCCGATTAGGATCCCTTCTATTTCTTTTTCTTCTCCGATTGCTATGGCTAAAACTTCCAAAACTATGTTGAATAATAGTGGTGAGCATGGGCATCCTTGTCTTGTTCCTGATCTTAGGAAATGGTTTCAGTTTTTCACCATTAAGAACAATGTTGGCTCTGGATTTGTCATATATGGCCGTTATTATTTTGAGGAAAGCTCCCTCTATGCCTACTTTCTGAAGGGTTTTTATCATAAATTGGTGTTGAATTTTGTAGAAAGCTTTTTCTGCATCTATTGAAATGATCATATGGTTTTTCTCCTACAATTTGTTAATATGGTTTATCACATTGATTTATTTGCATATATTGAAGAATTCTTGCATTCCTGGGATAAACCCCACTTGATCATGGTGTATGATCCTTTTAATGTGCTGTTGGATTCTGTTTGCTAGTATTCTGTTGAGGATTTTTGCATCTATGTTCATCAGTGATATTGGCCTGTAGTTTTCTTTGGCAGTGTTCCTCCCTCTGCTATAGTTTGGAAGAGTTTGAGAAGGATAAGTGTTAGCTCTTCTCGAAATGTTTGATAGAATTTGCCTGTGAAGCCATCTGGTCCTTGGCTTCTGTTTGTTGGAAGTTTTTAAATCACAGTCTCAATTTCTGTGTTTGTGATTGGTCTGTTTATATTTTCTATTTCTTCCTGGTTAAGTCTCGTAAGGTTGTGCTCTTCTAAGAATTTGTCCATTTCTTCCAGGTTGTCCATTTTAATGGCATATAGTTGCTTGTTGTAATCTCTCATGATCCTTTGTATTTCTTCAGTGTCAGTTGTTACTTCTCCTTTTTCATATCTAATTCTATTGATTTGAGTCTTCCCCCTTTTTTTCTTGATGAGTCTGGCTAATGGTTTATCAATTTTGTTTATCTTCTCAAAGAACCAGCTTTTAGATTTATTGATCTTTGCTATCATTTCCTTCATTTCCTTTTCATTTATTTCTGATCTGATCTTTATGTTTTCTTTCCTTCTGATAAATTTGGGTTTTTTTGTTCTTCTTTCTCTAATTGCTTTAGGTGTAACGTTAGGTTGTTTATTTGAGATGTTTCTTGTTTCTTGAGGTAGGATTTTATTGCTATAAACTTCCCTCTTAGAACTGCTTTTGCTGCATCCCATAGGTTTTGGGTCGTCATGTTTTCATTGTCATTTGTTTCTACATATTTTTTGATTTCCTCTTCGATTTGTTCAGTGATCTCTTGGTTATTTAGTAGGGTATTGTTTAGCCTCCATGTATATGTATTTTTTACAGATTTTTTCCTCTAATTGATATCTAGTCTCATAGCATTGTGGTTGGAAAAGATACTTGATGCAATTTCAATTTTCTTAAATTTACCAAGACTTGCCTGATTTGTGACCAAAAATATGATCTGTCCTGGAGAATGTTCCATGAGTACTTGAGAAGAAAATGTATTCTGTTTTGTTTGGCTGGAATGTCCTATAAATATCAATTAAGTCCATCTTGTTTAACGTGTCATTTAAAGCTTGTGTTACCTTATTGATTTTCAGTTTGGTTGATCTGTCCATTGGTGAAAGTGTGGTGTTAAAGACCCCTACTATGACTGTGTTACTGTCGATTTTCCCTTTTTTTTTTTTGCTTTACGCGAGCCTCTCACTGTTGTGGCCTCTCCCGTTGCAGAGCACAGGCTCCGGATGCACAGGCTCAGGGCATGGCTCACGGGACAAGCTGCTCCGCAGCATGTGGGATCTTCCCGGACCGGGGCATGAACCTGTGTCCCCTGCATCGGCAGGCGGACTCTCAACCACTGCACCACCAGGGAAGCCCCAGTTTCCCCTTTTATGCCTGTTAGCATTTGTCTTATGTATTGTGGTGCTCCTATGTTGGGTGCATAAATATTTACAATTGTTATATCTTCTTGGATTGATCCCTTGATCATTATCTTGTGTCCTTCTTTGTCTCTGATAATGGTCTTTATTTTAAATGTATTTTGTCTGATATTAGAATTGCTGCTCCAGTTTTCTTTTGATTTCCATTTGCGTGGAGTACCTTTTTCCATCCCCTAACTCTCAGTCTGTATGTGTCCCTAGGTCTGAAGTGGGTCTCTTGTAGACAGCATATATACGGGTCTTGTTTTTGTATCCATTCAGCTGGTCGATGTCTTTTGGTTGGAACATTTAATCCATTTACATTTAAGGTAGTTATCGATATGTATGTTCCTATTACCGTTTTCTTAATTGTTTTGGGTTTGTTACTGTAAATCTTTTCCTACTCTTGTGTTTCCTGCCTAGAGAAGTTCCTTTAGCATTTGTT
>NC_041214.2:143545090-143603855 GCF_002837175.3 Physeter macrocephalus
GTTTTTTTGTTCTTCTTTCTCTAATTGCTTTAGGTGTAACGTTAGGTTGTTTATTTGAGATGTTTCTTGTTTCTTGAGGTAGGATTTTATTGCTATAAACTTCCCTCTTAGAACTGCTTTTGCTGCATCCCATAGGTTTTGGGTCGTCATGTTTTCATTGTCATTTGTTTCTACATATTTTTTGATTTCCTCTTCGATTTGTTCAGTGATCTCTTGGTTATTTAGTAGGGTATTGTTTAGCCTCCATGTATATGTATTTTTTACAGATTTTTTCCTCTAATTGATATCTAGTCTCATAGCATTGTGGTTGGAAAAGATACTTGATGCAATTTCAATTTTCTTAAATTTACCAAGACTTGCTTGATTTGTGACCAAAAATATGATCTGTCCTGGAGAATGTTCCATGAGTACTTGAGAAGAAAATGTATTCTGTTTTGTTTGGCTGGAATGTCCTATAAATATCAATTAAGTCCATCTTGTTTAACGTGTCATTTAAAGCTTGTGTTACCTTATTGATTTTCAGTTTGGTTGATCTGTCCATTGGTGAAAGTGTGGTGTTAAAGACCCCTACTATGACTGTGTTACTGTCGATTTTCCCTTTTTTTTTTTTGCTTTACGCGAGCCTCTCACTGTTGTGGCCTCTCCCGTTGCAGAGCACAGGCTCCGGATGCACAGGCTCAGGGCATGGCTCACGGGACAAGCTGCTCCGCAGCATGTGGGATCTTCCCGGACCGGGGCATGAACCTGTGTCCCCTGCATCGGCAGGCGGACTCTCAACCACTGCACCACCAGGGAAGCCCCAGTTTCCCCTTTTATGCCTGTTAGCATTTGTCTTATGTATTGTGGTGCTCCTATGTTGGGTGCATAAATATTTACAATTGTTATATCTTCTTGGATTGATCCCTTGATCATTATCTTGTGTCCTTCTTTGTCTCTGATAATGGTCTTTATTTTAAATGTATTTTGTCTGATATTAGAATTGCTGCTCCAGTTTTCTTTTGATTTCCATTTGCGTGGAGTACCTTTTTCCATCCCCTAACTCTCAGTCTGTATGTGTCCCTAGGTCTGAAGTGGGTCTCTTGTAGACCACATATATACCAGTCATGTTTTCGGATCCATTCAGCCAGTCTATGTCTTTTGGTTGGAACATTTAATCCATTTACATTTAAGGTAGTTATCGATATGTATGTTCTTGTTACCATTTTCTTAATTGTTTTGGGTTTGTTATTGTAGGTCTTTTCCTTCTCTTGTGTTTCCTGCCTAGAGAAGTTCCTTTAGCATTTGTTGTAAAGCTGGTTTGGTGGTGCTCAATTCTCTTAGCTTTTGCTTGTCTGTAAAGATTTTCATTTCTCTGTCAAATCTGAA
This sequence comes from Physeter macrocephalus, assembly GCF_002837175.3. NCBI lineage: Eukaryota > Metazoa > Chordata > Mammalia > Artiodactyla > Physeteridae > Physeter > Physeter macrocephalus. The sequence goes on from NC_041214.2 coordinate 143,546,456, forward strand.
TGAGATCTTTGCTGGGTCGAGTAATCTTGGTTGTAGCTTTTCCCCTTTCATCACTCTAAATATGTCCTGCCAGTCCCTTCTGGCTTGCAGAGTTTCTGCTGAAAGATCATCTGTTAACCTTATGGGGATTCCCTTGTATGTCATTTGTTGTTTTTCCCTTGCTGCTTTTAATATTTTTTCTTTGTATTTTTAAATATGTCTTGCCACTCCCTTCTGGCTTGCAGAGTTTCTTCTGAGAGATCAGCTGTTAACCTTATGGGGATTCCCTTGTATGTTAATTACTGGTTTTCCCTTGCTGCTTTTAATATTTTTTCTTTATATTTAATTTTTAATAGTTTGATTAATATGTGTCTTGTCATGTTTCTCCTTGGATTTATCTTGTATGGGACTCTCTGCTCTTCCTGGCCTTGATTAACTATTTCCTGTCCCACATTAGGGAAGTTTTCAACTATAATCTCTTCAAATATTTTATCAGTCCCTTTTTTTTTCTCTTCTTCTTCTGGGACACCTATAATTTGAATGTTGGTGCATATAATGTTGTCCCAGAGGTCTCGGAGACTGTCCTGAATTCTTTTCATTCTTTTTTCTTTATTCTGCTCTGAGGTAGTTATTTCCACTATTTTATCTTCCAGGTCACTTTTCCATTCTTCTGCCTCAGTTATTCTGCTATTGATTCCTTCTAGAGAATTTTAAATTTCATTTATTGTGTTGTTCATCATTCTTTGTTTGCTCTTTAGTTCTTCTAGGTCCTTGTTAAACGTTTCTTGTCTTAACTTACTGTGTTTGGGGTCTCCTTTTGGCAGGCTGCAAGTTCATAGTTCCCTTTGTTTTTGGTGCCTGCCCCCAGTGGCTAAGGTTGGTTCAGTGGGTTGTGTAGGCTTCCTCGTGGAGGGGACTGTTGCCTGTGTTCTGGTGGATGAGGCTGAATCTTTTTTTTTTTCTGGTGGGCAGGACCACGTATGGTGGTGTGTTTTGTGGTGTCTGTGACCTTATTTTGATTTTAGGCAGCCTCTCTGTTAATGCGTGGGGTTGTGTTCCTGTCTTGCCAGTTGTTTGGCATAAGGTGTACAGCACAGTAGCTTGCTGGTTGTTGAGTGGAGGTGGCTCTTAGCGTTGAGATGAAGATCTCTGGGAGAGCTTTCGTCATTTGATATTATATGTAGCTGGGAGGTCTCTGGTGGACCAATGTCCTAAACTCTGCTCTCCCACCTCAGAGGCACAGGCCTAACACCCGGCCGGAGCACCAAGATTTTTTCAGCCACATGGCCATGTGGGGACTTTCTTGCCTTTTGGGAAGTCTGAGGTCTTCTGCCAGTGTTCAGTAGGTGTTCTGTAGGAGTTGTTCCACATGTAGATGTATTTCTGATGTAGTTATAGGGAGGAAGGTGATCTCCATGTCTTACTCCTCTGCCATCTTGAAGGTCTCCCTGTATAGTTGGTTATTTGCAACCACAGGTAGCACTTATTTTTTGCAAAATGAAGCACAGAGAGATATCATTCTGTTTACCTTTTTTGACAGTGTGAATTCATACAGAGTAAGTTTGAAGTAATTTGTCATGCTTTTCTCTATTTTTGTCAGATTTGGCCAAAGGCATTCTTTTGTTACCTGTAAGATTTTCTTTTTTCTTTCCTTAAGAATGCATATCTAAACTACAAATTCTATTTATCTTTGAGCTACTGTGTGTTAAACAGCCAAGACCTTCACCCATGGAACATTCTGATGGAATCCTATTATACTTTATGTGGTTATCATCTCCCTCTGAAATTTGCATTAGTTATGGGTGTGTTCATCCTAACATTTGGCAATTGGGAGAGAGCTGGAAGATAGTGTGCTCTGACCAGCAGCTGTCCATCAGAATTCTTCCAATATAATGGAATAAAAATCACTGTGTGTGCATAATTCTTGCCTCCTCAATTTTATCGATAAAATATTTTATCTCCAAAAATTATGCAACTGAATAGAGTTGTACAGGAGCCTGTTGCCTGATGAGTCACAGGCTGGCAGATCATACTGTTCTCATTGATAGGACATATTCAAATATGTGAATTGTGCAAAATCCTGTATGGGAGGTAGGTAGGACCAAAGCTAGGCCTCCTCGTATATGCCTGAGGCAAACTTCAGTGCAAAGCACCTTCTACCTTTGGGATCTGGATCTTCTGTAGTGGAGCCATTTTTCAACTTTTTCCACTGAAGCACTAAGCATTGATAGAGCACATTCAAATATGTGCTCTACAATGAAATATGACAAGAAGTTAAATCATTATAATCAAATTGCCTTTGAGTTCTAATTCCTATCATCTGATTATAATTTATTTTAAACAGTGTGACTCGAAAGTGATGGCTGACTCCCTAGAAATCACTCCTTTTATTTTGTAATGATACCTGATTTTTACCCCATGAAAAAAATTCTCTGAAATCAATAACATATTTGAATTATGAGTTGATATTTCTAAGCAAATATTTACCCAGATGATACATATTTATTTAGAACTCACAAAATGTCAGCTTTTTTGTGCTTAAACGGAGGATTACTTGTGTTTAAATGATCCACTCTGGATCATTCAGTTGGTTAGGCCCTGTACCTTCCATGGTAAGTTGGCAGACCTGCTTCTTGTCCTCTTGGAAGGACAGACAGATCATTTAGGAACTTGAATAAAGTGATAAATAATAGCAGGGCAGAGAAAGGATACTAATATGGCAACATATAGGAGGGAATTTAATCCAGATTGAAGTTAAGAAAAAGCTCCCCCCAAAATATGATGTTTAGATCTTCATTAGTTCTTATAGCAATAAATAGTTTTCATTCTTCCCATCTTGAAACCATCAGTTCTTCAGGAGCCAGTGGGGAGTAGCAGAAAAAGGTCAAGCACACATAGTTTTAAATGCCAGCTTATTACACAGTAGCTGTGTGAAATTAGACAAATTACTTAACTCTGAGTCTCAACTTCCTCATCTATACAGAGAAGAATAATAATAGCCAGGTAATTGGGGCTATTCTGAAGATTAATAAACTAATATATTTTAAGCATCTGGGACAGAGATTACATTAAATAAATGATAGTTCCCTTCACTCTAATAATTTCTGCCACCGCTAAACACTCTTTCCCTTATAATATCCAACTCTGACTTCTATCAAATGAAGGTAGCCCCTAAAACCTGGAATATATGACCAGCTGTGAGTTGATTTGTTTTAGGCACAATCTCATGGATGAATAAATAAAGATGGATCCTCACATAAACTGCTTTATTATGGCAACATATTCAATTCAGAATGAACCAAAATACCACAAATCCTATCTTTTACATAACTGAAAATACAAAAAGCACGTAGAAGAGAATTAAGGTATTCACTGTTCCCGCCACCAAGGAAGGTGTATTCAGGCTGATTAGTGAAGGAAAGATCAATTTTAACAGTGAAGGAATTTTGAATGGCCGGAGAACACTTTTAGGGAAGCTGAAATAGATGTAGAACACTTTTCAGGAGGCGGATCAGATGCAGAAAGGGGAGAAATACAGTGTATTCCCGAATTTTCATGGGCTTCATGGTGGGCTTGCTGTTCTCTTTCTTATGCTTCTCTTCAGAACATCCCATTCACTCCCCCAACACCTTTTTCAACCAGAAACTCTAGGCTTTTTACTCTCAGATCTAGAAGTGATGCTCCAGGCTCTCCAATGAGGTTCAATTGGTGCATTCCACCCACTAAAGGTTCACTAAATTTGTTTTATAGGCTATAAAGCCTACTACCGCCACTCCCCACCACTCAACATATTAAAAATGGAATTCATTCTCCTCTCTGAACCTTCTTGAATGTTCCTCCTTAGTTCCCAGAACACACTATCTACGCAATCATTCAGAACTTCAGACTTGATTTGTACTTGTTCCTCTTGTTTAGCCCCAATTCTTAGTCTCTTTTATCACTTTGCCCTGCAGTACAGGACATTGTCAAAGAGCACCAGCCCTCTCTACAAGCGTGCTTGAAGGATGGGCAGCATCAGAACCCCCTGGGAGTTTGTTAAAAATGCAGAATTTCAGGTTCCACACCAGATCTAACCAAATCAGAATCCACATGTTAACCAGGTGCTGTGATACTTATATTAACAAATAAATATTTGATCTTTGTCCCATTTCTGGCACAGAGATCCTAAAACCCCTGGAATTTCCTAAGTGATGAGAAGAGTAATCAAGGTATCTTAATATTCATAACAAACCCCTTTCAACCACATCTGAGTTTATGTAAATGAGGTGAGTTTTGGAAAGCACCTGAGGATGGGGGCTGGTTGCCAGGGAAACCAACCTTGTGATTAGAGGGTTGGAACTTTCAGTCCAACCTCCAGACCTCCAGGGAGGGGAGAGGGGCTGGAGATTGAGTTAAATCATTAACAGTCAATGATTTAATCAATCATGTCTATGTAATGAAGCCTCCATAAAACCCCAAAAGGACAGGGTTCGGAGAGCTTCCTGGGTTGGTGAACATGTGGAGAATTAGAGAGAGGGACATGACTGGAGATAGCATGGAAGCTTCAAACCTTTCCCCATACTTTGCCCTATGCAGCTCTTCCATCTGGCTGTCTCTGAGTTATAATGTTTTATTCTAGTAAGTAAAATGTTTCTTTGAGTTCTGTGAGTGCTCTAGCAAATTTATTGAATCCTAGGGTCATTGAAACCTCTAATTTATAGTTCAGAAGCTCAGATGACACCATGGACTTGCAACTGGTGGCTAAAGTTGGGGAAGGTGGGAGCAGTTTTATAGGACTGGACCCGTAACCTGTGGATCTGATGTTCTCTCCAGGTACATAGTGTCAGAACTGAGTTAATTGCTTGTGGTGTTGGAAAACCCACACAATGAAATTGGTCTTAAAATCTTAGGTGTCCACGTGATCTCTTACTGTCTTCATCAAATATTTCCATTGCTTTCTTTCTTTTACTTATAAGGATTTTCCAAAATATAAGAATTACAGATACTAATATAAAACACCCACATACCCACTACCCATACTTATTACATGTTAATAATTTACAATATCTGTTTCAGATTTGTATTTTTTAAGTAATAAAATATTAGAGTTGAAGGTCTCCTTCCTACTCTTCTGCCTAAGGTGACAAACTTGTCCCAGGACTGTCCCAAATTGTAGCACTGAAAGTCCTGCACCCCAGGAAACCCCTCAGTTCTGGGAAATACTGAAACTCATCTGTACCTTTCCCTCCCCCACAAATTTACCAGACATTTACCACATGTGCATGTTTCTATAATATACAGGATTATTTTATGTGTTTAGCTTTACGCAAATAGTATCATGTTTGGCACATTCTTTTTCTGTTAGCTCTTTTTCACACAGCATTACAGTTTTGAGATTTACTCTAATGATACACTAACATGCATGGATTTAATTGCTATATCCCATTCTACTGTATGAATATACTCTAAATTACTTATCCATTCTCCTCTGATAGAAATGTAGGTTGCTTTCAATGTTTTGCTATTTTAAATAATATCAACCAATATTACGATGTCTCCTTGTGAATATCTGAGGATTTTCCAGGGAATATATGTAGAAGGGGTAAATTGCCAAGTCCTAAAGGATGCCCATCTTTATCTTTTCTCCATGTGGTCAAATTGCTCCCAAGTGTTGATAACGGTTTGTGTTTTCCCACCAGCAGTGTGAGTTCCCTTTCACGTTGGCCCACAGTGCTTGGTGCTATCAGACTTACAGAGTATTGCCAGCCTGACAGCTCTGAACAGTCTTGTAGTGTTTTAAACTGCATTTCCCTGCTTTAGCTAGCTAGGCGGAGCATCTTCCGTGTGTTTATTGCCCTTCTGGTTTTCTGCTCTACTACTTCTTTTGAGCACACACATTGCCCATTTTCCTATTGAGGCATTATGGAGTCTAATCTTTTGTGAATCATATGAATTGCAAGTATCTTCTCCAAGTGGGGAATTTGCCTGACACTTCGCCTATGGAATAGCTGCCTTATATATTTTTTAAAAAATTAAAGGTTGAGATATAATTCACGTGCCATAAAATTCATCATTTTAAAGTGTAGAGTTCAGTGATTTAGTATACCTCTTCTTTCACAGTTTGTGCTTTCTAGCTTTTATTTTAGAAATCTTTCCTATTCTGATACTATAATTCCATTCTACTCTTTTTTAAAATGTTGTAAATGTTTGCTTCATGGCTTTATGTAATTAGTCCATTAGGATAGATTTTGGGGTGTGGTGTGATGGAGTGATCTAGTTAAACGTTTATCTGTATGGATAGTTAATTGTCTTGGCACCATTTATTAAATAATCCACCCACCTCTACTGGTTTGTAATCAGTAATCATCTCCGTTATCACATGAGTGAATTTCTAAGCTTTATATTCTATCCGTTTATCTGTGAACCAGTATCACACTATTTATTTTCCATAACTTTATAATAAATCTTGATGTCTCCTAGGCCTGTCTTTTCACTTTGTTGTTTTTCATAACTGTTTTCTTTTGTCTCCACCTTTTTCTTGCTCATATACATTTTAGGCTCAGTCTGTCAAACTCAGTAAAAAATGGTCCTGTGGGTTTTTGTTAGAATTGTATTGATTTTACATATAGTTCGGGAAGAATTGACGTATCCCGATATTGACAACCTTACAATATTCCCATCCACAATTCGGTATATCTCTTAATTTCTTTAGGTCTCCCTTTAATCTCTTGAAACTTTTATGTATTTATATTACTCCATAAGTGCCATGCACATATTATTGGATTTCTTACGAGGTACTTAGTTTCTGGTGTTGTGAGATTTGTGTGCACAATATATATTACGTTTTCTGAGTGTTGTTGTTGTATAGGGATGCACTAATTTTTGTACACTGATCTTACATCCTGCAGTGTTGATGAATTCTCTTATTTGTTTTTATAGTCTGAGGAGTATAGGCAATCATATCATTGGTAAATAATAACAATTTAGTTCTTTCCTTTCCAATTGGAATCATCTCTTTTTAATTTGTCTCCTTGGTTACACTGACCAAGCCAGTAAGATGCTGAATAGAGTGGTGCTAGATGGTAGCTTGTCTTATAGTTGCCTTAAAAGGGAATGGTCATAACAGTGTAGCATTGAGTATGGTTCTTGAGGTAGGTTTTGTTTTTTCTTTTGAGATCTTTATTCAGTTAAGAAATTTTCCTCTCTATTCATAGTTTGCTAAGTGTTTTTTTAACTCAAGTGAGTGATGGATTTCATCAATTGACGTTTCTTTCAAGGCTCTTCTTAGAATTGCTCTCCTTCAAGAAGTCTTCCTAGCACCCTAAAGTTGGACTAAAAACTCCTCTCTGATTCCACTACATTTAGTCCTTTCCACAGCCTACTAAACTGTCTGTTTTCTAAGTTCATGTTTCCCAGTAGCTTATAAGCAATTGAGCAGGAACTGTGTTTGATTCATGGCTGTGTCCTCCATTACCAGATGTAGAACATAGAATATCTCTGTACATATTATAGAAATAAATTGCTGGGAACATGTTCTAGAAATTTATCTAGCCCTTCCTAAAAACAAATTATGTTTTTAACAATGAAGCTTAATTTACAAAGGCAATTATGATTGAATAGAGTTGATTTAAAAAATTTAGATATCTACACATTTATATTTGCTCTTAAAATACGTAAAATGTATTTATGTAATACATAAAATACATGTCTTCTGAGAAACAATGAGTTTCTTCTTATAGCAAGCATTATCTGTTACTACATTAAATTTTTTAATTCAATTACTTAAACTAAAAAAAAATGTTCTCTGAGCATGCCATTCTCCGCCAATCTCCATGTGTTCACCAATCTGGCAGCTTTCCAAGCCCTGTCCTTTCGCATTTTCATGGAGGTTTCATTACAAAGGCGCAATTGATTAAATCATTGGCCATTGATACTGAAATCAATCTCCAGCCCCTCTTCCCTCCCTAAAGGTCCAGGGTTTGGGATTGAAAGTTCCAACCCCCTAATCACATGGTTGGTTTCCCTGGCAACCAGCCCCCATCCCCCAGGTGCTTTCCAAAAGTCACCTCATTAACATTAAAATCAAGTTCGTATTCATTTTAACATTATATTAGTTATTTATCATTCTGTCATTATTAAAACAAAAACAAGACTCCCACAAACTGATTTGCTCAGAATGTACCTTTCAGAGGTATTTTATCATATCTAAGTCCTAAGAACATTTTAATTCATTTAATTTAAATGATGTTCTTACCAATGCCAAAGGCCTTTCAAACTGTATTACTTTTCTGTCCTTATTTGAACAGCCTCACTTATTTTATTCAGAATGCTCAGCTACTTAGTGAGTATGGGACCTCAAATGCCATTTGGAAATATGAAACCTTTATCTTTTAACTCAGTTTTGCTTTCATGAATAACATGGTTCTAACATCACAGTTGTGATATTAATTAGCCGTCTTTGCAAAACTTCGGGCAATACATCTTTTACATTTCATTGAGAAGAAAAGAAACTTAATCCCACCAGCATCTCCATTATTAGTTCTTCCTTTTGATTTTTCCCCGTGGGGATTTTGTGTTGGCCAGATGGCACACTGAAGGGTCCCTAGACATATCTGCATTCTACGAAAGCAACATAGAAAAGCAAAAACCTATTTCTGAATGAGGGGATTAAATTTTATATCTTATCATCTGGCTCACCATGTCCAACCCAGCCATTATTTGGTTCATGTTCAATATTGTACAATTATTCTCCTATTCACATAACAGTCTTTCTTCATTTTCAGTAAAGTCCTGCTTTTAGTCTGTCCCATTACTAATAGTAATTAGCCACTCAACTGCACCCTCTGAGCCCTTGAATTCTACTAGTTCTAAAGAATACTCCATAAACTTTATATTTATGTTGGATCCTATCTCTAAGAAATGTCAGTCAAATTTCATCAGCAGCAAAACTGAAATACCCATTTCCATATTCATCACAGAATGTTTATTTTCCATGGAGAAAAGTGGCTGGATGAAATGTTTGAGAATCAGTTTGATGAGAAATTGTTTACTTTGTAAATTGGCCCAATTCTCATTTTCAAACACAGTGAGGTTTCTAACTGTCAGGTAGTTACACTCCTGATCAAAAATGGAGAAAAAACTCCAAAGTCACATATTCTGTCATAAATGGTATTAAATAGTGTAACATCTCAAAGTGTTCACTCTAAATATTTTCTCTATGGAATAAGTAAACATAATCTTCATTTGGTGCCTTCTCACCTCTGTCCCTTGTCTTCGTGGTATCTAAGAGTGCATCCGTTTTACATAAAACCAGCTCTTATTTCCAGAAAAATACTGAACTATTTTATTTTAGTTTTGTTAGACATGACCAATAAAAGAATGTAGTCCAATAAAAGTCTGTAAAATAAGGATGTATCTTTTGTCTTACCTATTTATTTGTATGTTATATTCAAAGTTTAACCTTCCTTTCCTAGCAACACTGAACAACATGGGTTTTCCCAAACTGACCATTTTCTTTCTTAAATCTTTGCCTTTGTAGGGGACACTGTCTCTGTCTGGAATTCTCTTCCCTTTCTTCACTGTCCACTTATGTAAATATCTACTCTTCCTTTAAAACTCTGTTCAAATTTCATATTTATGAGACTTTCTCTAAACATTTCTTTCTAAACACACACACACACTTAGCTGCTTTCTCTCTTCTCAGCTCTTCAATAACACTTCATAGATTAATTCTATGAAGAATTATTTGTCTACATTTTCTTCTCTTATAAGATTGTGAGATTGTAAAGGTCAGGGAACATCATTTATTCATCTTTGGATCCTATGCTGCCATGGTAACAGGCACTCAATATGAATTTGTAAATAACTGATTGCATAGTATATGCTGACTTTTGCAAAAATTATTCTTAAATTCTGGAAAATAATACTGTTACTTTTCTATATGGAAGTCAATATCTGTGACCATAATGAGCAAAAGTAGGCATGCCATTTTAAATAGATTTATGTCAAATAGACTTATTGTATTGATCATTTTGCAGTATATACAAATATCAAATCATTATGTTGTACATCTGAAACCAATATAATGTTACACGTCAATTACATCTCAGTTTAAAAAAGTATATATATATATATATATATATATATATATTTTTTTTTTTTTTTTTTTTTTTTTTTTCGGTATGTGGGCCTCTCACTGTTGTGGCCTCTCCCGTTGCGGAGCGCAGGCTCCGGACGCACAGGCTCAGCGCCCATGGCTCACGGGCCCAGCCGCTCCGCGGCATGTGGGATCTTCCCGGACCGGGGCACGAACCCGTGTCCCCTGCATCGGCAGGCGGACTCTCCACCACTGCGCCACCAGGGAAGCCCTATATGTTATTTTTAAAGTTTAATTTTTAAATTGTTTTCACAAGACACAAATAAATTTTAAAATTCCTAACTGATAAAAAGGGGGTAAAAGGGAGAGACCTGAGTAAAATAATACTTTTCAACTATATAAAAGGTAAATTGAAAGATAGCTCTTGTGATATCTTTGAAAACAAATCTTAACGGTTAATTTGCAAAACTTTAGAAAGAGCAGTTGAAGTAAACGGAATTAAGGGCTAAATACCTCTACTCTGATTATTTTAGAGAGGCCTCAGCAAGAAGGATCAAGTGTGCCTTACCTTACCAATTTACACACAGTCTAGAATGACCCAAATCGTGTTTTGTACTCTCTTTAGCTCATTTTAGGCTAAGCCAAGACATTTTCTATTTGAAAATAAACAAGACTCGAAGCCAGATTTATAAAATTATTCATTTAGGATACAAAACATTCCACTGTATTTATTGCTTTCTTCCCTATTACCTTACTGATGACCACGAAGATTAAATTCTCTGTTAAGATGATTAAAATGATTTTACTAAGAATGTTCCTGGATGCTTGGAAGAGAAGAAGCATAGCGTATGAGTTCCAAAATAGCAATATTTGAAAACATGTGCATGAAAGAACTTTTGTAAGCATTCTTGGAATTATTTTCTCTTTCTCTACCCCACACACCCACCCTAACTCAAAAAAGAGAAAAGCTTTGGGTGGAGTTAACTCTTTTCAAATCTTAAACAATAACTGGAAATCCTGAAAATGTATTCTCCTTTATCCAGTGGGGAAAACACTTTAAAGCTCTTTTTTTTTTCTCTAAGAATTGTTTAGCAAGGGATTTACTTAGAGGTTTCTATTTTGAACAGAAAATTCAGTTTAGCTGCCTGAAATATAATGCCATCTGTGTTTATTTCCTCCCTCCAAAAAACACAATTCTTTTTTTCAAGCATAACAAGTACATGGCCCTAATAACCCAGATAAAGATAACTCAACGAATTCTTTACTTTAACCAAGTGATAAAATTAGTTCTAAGAATAGGTACCATAAAAAATGAATCTGATTGCAAATATAGAACATGTAAAGCAAATCTGTAAATTAAAATTTTTTTAACTATTTTGATTAGTAAGTAATCATGTCTTCTATATATATTTATCAGGGTGGAGGTATCTATGAGGTGAGAAAAAGGGCACAACACACATATTGTGACATAGTTAGTGGGCAGAGAAATGGGCCTGGAGCCACAGGACCAAAGAATCAGAGTCATTCTGACCCCAGGTTCCTCAAATCTATACCACCTTTGGGGCCCACTCATACATCTACCTGGAACAACAGCCTCTGGCATGTGGAGATCATTGGAAAAATCAAATTTGAATTTAGTAATGAAGTATTTTAAATTACTTAAAAAGTATGAAGTGATATACAAATGAGAAACATCATTATGTATTTATATTCTAAGCTGATTCTGACTGTTTCTAAATGTAAAGGGACTTAATGTTTTTCCACTGAATCTTCTATGAGAAAAAAATTAAAACATTTTAGAGTTTATTTGCATTTCAAAGAATGCTTAAATTCTGTTCATCAATCTTTATTACAGCCTGACATTTCTTCCATCGTCATGACAGTCTGCATGAATATCCTGAAGTATGATTCTTTCTGGCCTTATTCATGGAGACATGATCTCTAAGATCAGCCCCACTTTGATTCTAGAAAGTTTATGTGATGCCAGGTTTTCTACTCTCAGGAAACTGAGGATGACTTATAAGCCATCTCAATGGATATATGCTTAAAATAGCCAGGCTCCACGTAAGCCTTCATAAAACACAAGTTAAGTCACAATGGACCAGCCTTCAAATCATCCTGACAGTCACTTGAAAAATACAAAAATACAAAAAATACAAAAAATACAAATACAAATACAAAAAATACAAAATGCAGACTCCTGAAAGCCATGGGTGACGGTCACCCATGGGTGGAATTCTTATGTTCCTATTCTCTACCTTCTATTTCTCAACTTGAAGGTGTGTGTAGAGGAACAGAGAGTTGCACAGTCCTCAGACATACAACCCTGAAGACAACTTCTGCTCATCCATTTCCCTTCACCTAGAAGCATCTCTAAAATAAATCCTTAATTTGTTAGAGAGAAATACTTAACACCTTCTCCGCATATATGTTTCATTGATTTTTGTAGTTGGTTATCACTTTGCCCTGTTGAGGCTAGATTTCTTGGGCTCTAATCCTGTTTCCCAAAGTTGCTTTAGATGCATCATGTAGAAAACTGATGTTTCATATCTCAACTGTTTTTTATTCATAATGTCTCTTTTCCCTGTTATCTACTGGCTGAGTCAGACAAATATATGCATGGCAAACTAAACTGGCTATCATTAAATGACAAATTCTAACTTACTAATCCTTCAACAAAGCAGACAAAAAAATATAGTTTACAATGTTAAAAAATGATCAATATATGAATATGGTCTAGTTAAAACATTATTATTACTATTACATTATTATTATCACAAAACAAATTAGACAATAAAAAATATTCTTTAAACTCCCTTCTAACAAAAGCAATTTATTTTGTATATTAATTTGCACATTTAGTTAAATAATACAATACACTAGATAATGATGAGTGTTGAGTGTCTCCAGTAAAGATTTTATGTCAACAACCAATCTTAGAATTTCCTACTCATAACTATAACTTAGTACTTTTTGAAAACATAACTGGGCAAGGGAAAAAGTAGCAATATGGCCAAATTCGATTAATACTCACGAGAGAATATTCCCAATATAGGCATAGTAGGAGCAACAGTAGGGCGTGGTTCCATCACAGCAGTAAGATTTGCAGTCTTTGCCACACTGAGCAAGGCAATCCTCTACAAAATAAAAACCGTATCCGTGCAGTTACGTTTCTGAAAATCCCAGCTTCATGAAGAATCACTCTAGTTCACATCCTGATCAGTCAACGACCACTCTTTTGCACATTTAGACTTTAGAATTGCTCACAATTCTAAAACATTTGTAAGATCTAAACTAGTCTTCCTTCCTTATTAGACATAAATCTGGAAAAGGCAAAGACCAGTCTTTGAACCTCCTCCATCGAGCACCATAATTGGTAGTCAGAGTTGGATGAATAAGACATTGAAGGGAGGAATGAGTGATCCAACTAATCAGACATTAAATTGGTCAACAGAGTTCTTGCAATAATTTTTAAATGATAAGGTCTTTTGACTTTAGGGTGCTACTCTCAACTACATTTAATGGAAAGTGTTGTTGACATGAATAATATCAACTGGAGATGATATTTAAGTAATGTGTATTTTTCACCACAATGCATTATATGCTTTCCTTTCTCTACCATTTTTTACCTTCATAATTACAGTTTGTATACATAAGGTACCACAGATGAGTCTGCATATCCTGTCAATCCATTTGGATTGGAAGATAATGAGTTAGTTAGCTGTGGGGAAAAGTTCCTATAGATAATTCACTGGTGAATAATTAAGAGTTTATTTGATGCCAGATTTAAGAATCGATAAGCTATGAAACAGCACTATGTGAAGAGGCAAATGTATTTTCTGATTAAAAAGGACATACCAGAGCTGACAAAACCAAATTACTGTCTTTTTTCCATGTTTTTGGCAAGGAAAATTATACCAAAATGTTAAATAAAAATTACCCTACCTTTAAAAAATTCTTTTTTTTTTTTTTGTGGTACGTGGGCCTCTCACTGTTGTGGCTTCTCCCATTGCGGAGCACAGGCTCCGGACGCGCAGGCCCAGTGGCCATGGCTCACGGGCCCAGCCGCTCCGCGGCATGTGGGATCCTCCCAGACCGGGGCGCGAACCCGGTTCCCCTGCATCGGCAGGTGGACGCGCAACCACTGCGCCACCAGGGAAGCCCTAAAAAATTCTTTATTCTTCCTAAATGATTTATGTTTAACAAGTTAAGGTTATGATTTAGTTATAATCAGTGGTATAAATTACAATGGATGTGTGAGTTTCAGGTACATGTAGGAAAACATTAAGTACAGTCTGATAATTTAAGTTACATGTTCAAGAATCACAAAATAGGTCATTTCCAACTCAATCTCTGAAGGCAATAACTACTATCTAAATTATATAAGACTTTTGCTTTTCTGTCAAAGTCATAACATAAAAGTGCAAATGTTATCTATATATGCCTACATGTCCATGTAATTGATTTGTCTAGAGCGGAAAATACAGATTTTGCTTTAAAATCACCTCCCTGACAAGATGATTCTTTACAAATTGATGCGATCAAAAACCAGCAAAGTTCTTTCACCTTTATCAATAATGCATGACCTCTGTGGAACAAGTCAAAAGTTCATGTTTTCTTTTCCTCAATTTTATTCTACTTCATAAATGAACAAACCTTAATGTTTTCTTCTGGGATGTGGTAAGAAGACATGAAAGGGAAAAATAACTACCTTTGTAAGATTCAGTAACTCTACTTAAATCCAAAATTTTGAAGACAGAAAACACGATCTAATGATTTATTGGCAGTGTCTGCTTTTTGCAGTTTATTTTATCATTTTCCTAGGGAATTTCTATAGCTTTTATTTTTAGTACTGTTTAATTAAGTCAAATATTTAGACTAGTCAGTTATCTCAAGTGCTTAGCTGGGATGTTTTGCTTTATGCTCTTAAAAGCCATTCAGATAGTGGGAGAGCTGACACCCCGCCTTATTCTGTCAGAGCAGGACAAGTGATTTTTAAATAGCTTCATGGGGTGCCTTTTGAATAATGCCCAAGACAGTGACATCTTATTAAGCTCTCCATGATTATCGAAGATTCAATTACTGTTATTGTAAGGACATGGTGTTATCAAAATATTTTGAGCCAATGTTTCAGGAAACCAAGCCCCAAATCTTGTAGCCAAGAAGCTGGATTCTACCTGCAGCAAACATCTAGATCCTGTCACTCATTGTTCATTATTTTTATGGCATTTTCCAGCACTCTTGTCTACTTCCCAGAATTAAACAACTGAAAAGGGAAGGTTTAATAGTATGGCAAATACATTCACAATCACAACATTTCCAAACTGGGGCGTCAACCACACCTCAAACTTATTTTGATATGTTAGTTGCTTTCTCTGGTTTATTTGAGAATAATCCTATAAAGATCACAGTTTGGACAGTACAGAAGCATTTTCTCACTTGTAAAAGAATGAAACATCCCAATGGCCCTCAGAAGATAAATAATAGTATTACTAATATTCAAGTTAACATCCTTGAAAATTAGCTAGTTCCAATTTTCTTCAATGACTTTAGTTAAAGGCAGGATCTGGAAGAAGCTTCCCCACTTGCATCTTAAGAAATGTGTAGTACAGGAAAGCATCTGGCTCCAAGCACTTGCTCAGAATTGGCTCTTGTAATCTATAGCTAAGGATCAGAAAGGAAGGAAAGGGAGGAGACAGAAATCACTGGCTAGGGTCGGGAAGGTTAAAACCTTGGCCAAATCCTGTCTTTGTAGCCTGCAGTGGAAATTGGATAATAATATAAACACTTCATTGAATCCCTTCCCCAAAGTGACTCCACAGTCAGACATGATGCTTCAGGTATAGAAACCTTGCTCTTATTTCCTTAACGAATGGAACCTGTATTTAATGCATTTTCCTTGGAGAAAATAATTCAGGTTACCGACAGTGCATCTACATAGGTTTTCATCCCATTAAAGCTGGCAATTTATTTAGCAGGGTATCTGGATTAATTCTATTTCTGCAGTGTTCCCCCATCTCACACCAATCCTGACTTCCAGCCTTATCTCTTAGTTCCAACCCAACTGTGTTATCTGTTTTTGCATATACAAATCTCATGATTTTTGCCTTTGTTCACACTCTATCCTACTACATCTCCTATGTCCAAGGCTTCCTCTGATTCAAAGGTGTAGGTCCTAAAAAGTCCTCCTCAATTTAATTTCTCTGAGCAAATATTTCCTGAGTTCCTCTTACGGGCCAGGTGTTTTGCTAGTCTCTGAGAATACTATGCTAAACAAAATAGACATCATCTTCATGGAGCATATCCTCCTAAGCCAGCAATAAGGTCCCCTCCTTCGAACACCTAGAGCACATGATGTATAATACAGCTTTTTATACCTTAGAGTAATGGGCACACCTGATCTCCCAGACAAGACTCAAAGCATGGCCTCTGTCCTATGTATCATTCAACACATCTCATTCCATAAATATTAGTTGAGTGAATATGGCAAGCATAAAAAGGCCTCTGAAATAGAGTTCAGGAATTAATATCAAAAGCACATCAGCTAATCATTTCTTATCAAGGATGATAACTCGCCCTAGTATTGGCTTGCAGTGACTTTGTAGTGTACTGGGGAGGGATGCGGATGGAGAGAAGAAATGAATGGAATGAAAACTTTTTAAACTGATCAAGCTTGCTCCTGGCCAGCTGGGCGGGTTTCCTGAATCCTGGGGCGGGGGAGGGGGGGGGCGCTGTGCACTTAACATTGGGGGAACAGGAAGAAGGGAAGGAAAAGTGCAAATTAGAAGTTTTCGGCTCACCAAAGAGAATAAAATGGACAAAAGAACAAGAAAAAGTTGTTCAGTGGTGTGACTGAAGGTGAGCAAGGGAATTAAAGTTTCATTTGCTGCGTTCTGTTTTCTTATTTTTGTTTTCGTTCGGTAAACAGAGGAAGTGGAAAGAATGATCGTTGTTTCGAATGAACTAATGAAGAGATTTTAATATAAAGCAACGATTAATGCAATTGATTCTGTTAGACTCTCAAATTCTAAAAACATTATACGACTTAAGTAAAAGAAATAAGTGCTGGAAACGCATTATAATGTGGACTCTCATTAAATAGAAAGTACTTTTCCTGTTTTATAAATTTCTGTGTTTGAAGGTCAGCTCTTCCCCTACAATAAAATATCTTTAAAACAGCTTATAGACAGCCACTAACTTACATGTTAATAAGCAGATTGGAAACTTCTATAGAAGTTATTGTGATTCATTTCTGGCAAGGTTGAATGAGAAATTCAGTTCTACTGATGTTCGTTCGGGTAGGCATGTTGAGGAACGTCTCCACTTTGGTCGCACTATCTTTGTAAGTATCAAAAGGCAAGTCACAGTGCTATACATAAACTTACTACTGCAAGGTCATAGGTAAGCCTGTGGTGTTTGTTATAGGAAGTTAGAGACATGAAAACATTTACAAAGAATTCTGCTTTTATCCTGTTTTTTAAAATATGAAGCGGATGCAAAGCCGCGTGTGTAATTCACTTTATACATGAATAACCAATGAAAGGCCATTTTGGGCTCCTCAGCAGTCACAAAACAAGAAAACTGCTTTGCCTCATCCATTATTAGCAATTCTCTCTAAGAATAATTAGGATGAGGGAAATGAGATGCCCTTCACCTATAAGCAAGCGCTTAACAAACGCAGCGAAAACTGATCAGATTCTGGGTGAATTTATGCCTCTCGAAAACCCTGTATTTCAACTCAAAGCTTCCAATTACCCTGTCCACCACACTTGAGGATCATCTTCTAAAGAAGAAAAACAGAGGTCTAAGGCTTTTTTATTTCTGAAAGGGAAAATCCGGAATATTCGGAATGTGGAGGTGGAGGGGCCAGTGGGTAGCATTTACTGAAATGGAAAAGTCATCAGATTAGTTTATTTGAAACCTCAGCGATGCCTCGCTAACTTCAGGTGCTTTCCAAAAAAACATGCTTTCCTCTCACAGCTCAGTCTCCACTCTCACCCCAAATTCCCGAGTCCTGGATACGACTGGAAAAAATGCACGCTATCCACAAAATAAAAACAATAACCCCTAAATGTGGGGTTGGGGGTAGCTGTTTCGCGGAGAGAGAGAAAGGAAAAGAAAAAAAAAAAAAAAAAAAAAAAGGAAGCGTGTAAGGAAAGGGACAAAACACAACCGCGTGGAGGTCAAGCCCAGGGCTGTAGCGCGCGGGCGCGGGCTTCTGTTCCAGCCTGCGGGGACCACACAGTCTCTGACCTCCCACCAGGGTCCCGCGCATTCCGCCCAACCCGTGTTTGCCCGGAGTGTGACCCCAGCGCCGCCCCGAGCCCCCTTCCCCTCTCCCGCCGCCCTAGGTCACTGACCTGCGTAGACAAAGAGCAGGACCAACTTCGGAAGCAAGACCCCTGGACACCCGGGGACCCTCCGCGCGTCCATCCAAGCCGGTGGCCGGAGGTTGCGCGCCAGGACAGATGGACAGAGAGACAGACAGACAGGTCTGTAGAGAGGGCTGGGAGCCAAGGGAGAGCCTGGCACCGGGAGGGGATGGGGGAGCTGGAGGGCGGTCAGATGGAGAGGGCAGCGCTCTGGAGAGCCGGGTGGCGCGGAGACCTGGCCATCGCCCTGGGAGCTTTCGAGGGGAGCCCGGGCCGCCGCGCGGGGCTGCGCTGGGGCGGAGGTCTCTTTGTCTGTCCCCGCGGCGCTCGGGCGGCGGGCTAAGCGGCCGATCCAGCGTCCTCGGCCACCCGGGCTCACATTTCATCTCCGCGGGTGGCACCTACGCGAGGCTGGGGGCGGGGGTGGCCCCGACTCCTCCCCACGCTCCAGTTCTTCCTTCTATAGAGTGACTCTAGGAGCTTGGTCCTCTCCTGAAGGAACTTTTTCTAACCCTTTGCTTTGGCTATCGACACCCAGTTTAATAAGCTCCTTTATCGCCCTGCTCTCCACTCCAATTTTTCCTTTGGAAGTAATGGGTGAAGAAAAGCTTTGTATTTTATCTTTGCACAAATGAAGGGAATTTTCAGGGTTTAGGATGTTAGACAAAGAAAGCCAGTGAGGAATACCTAGGAGAACTGGAAAGTACAGAAACAGTGTATGGTTTAAGGAGAGCACGGTGGCAATATGTATCAAAATTCAAATGCACAAACACTTTAGTCAGTCCTCCTCTAGGAGTTTATAAATATAGTGCTACATGGGTATTAGAGGATGCAAGGATACATCGCCTCCAAAATAAACATCACCTGAGCTTCCTACTGTGTTTTATGCATCATTGCAGAGCTAACCATCCACCAGGTCCAACAAGAAGCTTGGTCAATTTCTCCTTCTCCCTCAGCCGCAATAACCAGTCTATCACCAAGTACCACTGATTGTACACCTAATCCCCACTCAAATGAATTTGCATTTTGGCCTCCATTTCTGCCCTAATATAGGCTCTTGTAGTCTCCATGATAACCATTCTCCTGCCTCAAGGGAGGTCAGCCAGACTGAAGCTAGATTATTTCTTCTTAAAGTACAGATTTCATCACATTCATTCACCTGTTTTAAACACAGTGGCTTCCTGTTGCCCTTAAGTTAGAATACAAACATTTAATCCTTGGCTTCTGAGAAACTTCATCACTTGGTCCTACAGCCTCACAGTTTCTGGAAAGTAAAATAAAGCTTGACTTGAGATTTTTTAAAAATTACAGAAAAATTATAAAATGGTCACGTTCAAAAACAACTTAGACTGTTCAATCACATAGAGAGCATATTCGTAACATAGAGAAGAAATACAAAGATGAGGAAATCATGGATAAAAATATTTTAAAACTCCAAGGCACATAGAGGAGACCCAAAATGAGAATAATATGCAGGCTCGAAGCAGTTTTAGAAGAAACAAAAATGAAGACGCAAACAGCAAATAGATTTTTTAAAAATTCTGAGCTACAATAATATTTGAATTTTCTGATGTAAAATGGGGAGTTCCAAAATTTTTTTTTAAAAAGAGGCATGCGGGTTTCCCTGGTGGCTCAGTGGTTAAGAATCCGCCTGCCAATGCAGGGGACACGGGTTCGAGCCCTGGACCGGGAAGATCCCACATGCCGGGGAGCAGCTAAGCCCATGCGCCACAACTACTGAGCCTGTGCTCTAGCGCCCTCGAGCCACAACTACTGAGCCCACGTGCCACAACTACTGAAGCCCGTGTGCCTAGAGCCCATGCTCCGCAACAAGAGAAGCCACCGCAATGAGAAGCCCGCGCACTGCAACAAAGAGTGGCCCCCGCTTGCTGCAACTAGAGAAAAGCAACGAAGCAGCAACAAACACCCAAAGCAGCCAAAAACAATAAATACATAAAATAAAACAATAAAATAAATAAATTTATAAAAAAAATAAAAAATAAAGAGGCATGCATATACGCATATCCCAGAGTCCTACTTGAACTTGTATAAATTAAAATCATATAAATTTTCATATATAATTTTAAAAAGGTCTCTTAGAAAAAGAATCAGACGGACATTAAACTTCTCATTTGCAATCTTGGAATTTAAAGAGAGTGAAAATATTTCTAAACCATTGAAAGATAAAGACTATAGTCCAAGAATCTTATTCCCAAATCGGATTCCATTAATATTTGAGTTCATGAAGATATTTATAACAGTGTTTATTATCATTTTAAAACATGGTAAAGAGCTTGCATGTCCAACAGAGGTAAAACAATTAAGTAAATTAGGATATGTGCATGTTATATACGAACTTTAAAATGATGGGGAAAATCCATAAGATATATAGTTAAAAGGAAAAATGGGAAAGGAAAACTGGAAGTAACCCATGGATAAACAGATTGTGCTATATCCATACAATGAAACACTCCTCAGCAATAAAAGAAAGTTTGAAGTACATGCAACAACACGGATAAATCTCTGCTAACAATATGCTGAGCAAAGAAGCCAGACACAAACAAATTACTGTGTTATTTTGTTTATATGAAATTCTAGAAAGGCACAATTAATCTATAGTGACAGAAAGCAGATGAATGGTTGCCTGAGGGTGTGTGTAGGAAGAGGAGATTGATGGCAGAAGGTCATGAGGGAACTTTTATGGGGTGATGGAAATGTTCTATATCTTGATAAGGGTGGTTATTCTACAGGTGTATACATGTGCTGAAGTCATGGAATTGTACACTTAACAGTACACTTAAACTGTGTATGTTTTAGTGTAGGTAAATTTTACCTCAAAGAAGTTGATATTTCAAAAGCTGTGCTAATACATAATAGGAGATAAGAGTATATACATCATTTTATGTACATTTAAGATTTCTATGTGTGCCTGGTCTTCATCTTCATTAAAAGATGTGCAGATGCCAAGAAAAGAAAGTGTTCATGCAGACATGCACATAAAACCCAAAAGAAAGCAAGGAGGGAAAAAAATGAAGAAGTAAAAGGGAGATGAGCTAAGTATGGCATTCAGGGCGTAGAAAGAATATTGAATGCTGTGTACCAGGGCCATTTTTAAGTTCTTTAAAATTTCAGTGAATACTCTCAACATCCCATTGAGGTGTATGCTATTATTATTATCACCCTTGTTCTGTGAGCAGAGTCAGGAGGCCCAGCGTGGGTAAATAACTTTGCCAAAGTCACACAGCAATGAGTGGTGCCCGATAGTGTAACTCCAAAGCAGAGCATCTGCCCCTAAACACAGAAGCTAAACTGTCTTTCAAAATTAATAGCTTGGTTGGTTTCGGTGACGTTTAAAATTCCCAGTTTGACCATATCAAAAACAAGCGATAAAATACTTGCCAATGACCTTGGTCAGCTGAACTTATTTCAGTTAGCATCAATAAAGCTTGATGAGCAATCCTATGTGCAAGACCTAGTACCAAGCGTGGGAACTTTTAAGGAATTAACCTTCTTTGAAGCTTTGTAGAAGAAGGGCAGTTTGATAAAAACACAAAGAACTATAGGTTTTAAGATTTTTCTCTCACAATTCTATGTCACACAGTAATAATCTACCATTAATGATGAGCGTTGTTGCTACAGTTTAGAAATCATTTCTGCATGTGTAATATCTCATTTAATCATCATAATCCTAAAATGGATTGTATTGCTATTGTTATTTTTTATTACTGTTATTTTTGTTGTAGCTTAGAAGTATGGTTCTGAAGGTTTAGTGTGTATCAGAAGCACCTGCAGGGCCTGGTAAAACACAGGTCACTGGACCTAACTCGATTTGGTAGGTTTAGGGTGGTACCGAGAATTTGCATTTCTAAAAAGTTCCTGGTTGATGCGGATGCTGATGGCTGGTACCACACCTAGAACCAAACCACTGGTTTAGAAAATTCTGACTTAGAGAATCTTGCCCCTTGCCTCAAGTGACTTCTAAGAGAAAGAAGCAGGTTTTAAATCCAGGTTTCTCTTTCTAGCTCTTATACCCATTTTAGTATACTGCTGTTTCTCATCTTCACATTTTCACCATGGTTCGCCTATTAACAGCCCTGCAAATCACCTTTTAAATGTTCTAATTTTACGTCTCACAAGGATTTCTGATGACTGTCTCATAATTTAAAGTGAGATTTGAGTTTGAGGGTTTTTTCCCCACTCAATATGACCATACTAGCTTTTTAAAGGAAATTTGGGAGAAATTCAAGTAACGGCCCTATGCTTTGAAATATTAATTTAGTTTTAAAAGTCTATCCACAGGGAAGTAATTTTATTCTTGTAATCCATCTTGTGTGGCATTAAATGCTTGGCTCTTAAAAGACTGCAGTGTAAGAACTTCACATTTTAGAGGAAATATACTAGTATCGCTACTAAGTACATAATGTAGCCTATTTTATTTAACTGTTCAAATCAGATGTTTCATCATTTCTGTAAGTTTGTGTAAAATATCCAACAATCTGTCCCTAATTCAAAGAAAGACAAAGGACAAGATGGAAACTTTACCATTTGGATATTTTCTTGTTTGTTCTGTCATTTGTGACACTTTCATTTACTCAGAGGATGATGATACAATGGCATTTGTGTAGATTTATTTTTTACTTTGTTTTTTATTTTCTATTTGGAAATAATGTCAAACAGAAAATCTGCAAGAGTAGTATAAAGACACCCATGTTTCCTTTACTCAGATTCACCAATTGTTAACATTTTGTCCCATTTGTTTATCATTTGCTCTTTTTCTATGTATGTGTATGCATTATTGTTTTACTGAACCATTTGAGAGTAAGTTGCATGCATCATATCTCTTTCCCCCAAATACTTTAGTGTACAGGTCGGTTTATTGGAAATTTCTACTATATACTTGCTGCTTTTTCCTTTCCTAGGAATATGCAATCTGTGGGAATACATTAAACCTCCCAAACGTCCTGCTCTTCAGCAAAATCCCTCTCCCCCTTAGATTTAACAAGTATGAATGTTTTTTGCTTGAAGCAGTCTTTACTATGATGGTTGCAAAATGATGATTTTTCAAACTCCAAATCTGTCTCTGCATTGGCCAATTGACACTTGGCATTCAAAACAAGAATGCTTCTCCTTTATTGATTGATTGATTGAGCATCAAAAAGGACTCATGAATTCCTATTTTTTGAGGGTTTATAGTTTATTAATCTCAAGATCTCCCACATTTGGCCAGTGGAGTCCCTTCAAACTAGCTCCTATGTCCTTGTGACACATCCCATAATTGCTTCAGGCACTTCTTATCTTCCTGATATAAAAGATGTTCCAGGTCCATATTGAATCTTACCTTCCCCAGCCCTGGAATCAGTCTTTCTCTGAGGAGTCCTGGTTCCTTTAAATGGATAATGGTATTAGAAATCAAGATCTCATCACTAGATGTGCTTGTTGCTATTGGAGTGTCTTTGCTTCTTGGGCCTTCCAGTGGACAGAGATAAGAAATATATGCATGTTTGATATATGAGTCTACACCAACGCTCCAGTTCCAGTTCATCACCATAGGGCTCTTCCTCAATTTCCACCATTTCACATCTGTAACTCTCTTTTTACATTAACTTAGTTTTGCATACCTATAATACATTTTAAATTGTTTCAGAATTACTTTGCTTATGTCACTATCAAAAATGATAATGCAAAAAAAATAAACACCCAACACTAAAAAGAGTTCAGAAATTGTTTTCATTACTCCCCCACCCTACTTGACCCAAGACTAAGGGTATATAATTTATTAATGTGTTCATAATATACTTGAATTAGTCAAACTCTCCCTCTCTAGCCCCATCTTTAATTTAATTGAAAGGTAGTCGGGTTCATTTATTTCCATTTGTTTTCAGCTTTAGTTTTTTGAGGTTGTTGCTGTTATCATTGTTGTTTGTTTTGGGTTTTTTCCCCATCTTTGTTGATTTAATTTTGTTGTTTGAATATGTAGAGCTTCTGAAAGTCAAAAGAAAACAGTAAGATGTATTCAGAGAAGTGTCAGTCCTTCCCATATGCCTTTCATCTCAGTCTCCCCATGCCTTCAGTGGAACCAGCTTCATTATTTTCTAGTTTGTCTCTCATGTGTTTCTTTTTGTTTGTAAAGAGGAGCAGCTTATTTTTTGTAGTGGGCAAAGAAATTTTAGATGTATTATAGGATTGTGAAATTGGAAATAGAAAGGGAGAAATCTGGGGTGATAGATTGAAATTGGAACTATTGGTATAGATGTCCTTATTTCCCTTTCTCTCTTACACAGAAGGTAACACGTCATCCATGCTATTTTGCACTTCAGTTTTTTATACTGAATAATGCATTTTGGAAATTACTCTATATCAGTTCATAAAGATTGTCCTCATTAATTTTTTAATGCTTTGTAGTATCTTATTGTATAGCCTTCTCATATGTCTGGATCTTTAGATAGTTTCCAGTATTTTCAATTGCAAATAACGCTGCAATGAATAACCTTGAGAATATATATTTTCTTATTGTTGCAGCTATATCTTCAGGGTAAATAAAAACAAGTGGAATTGCTAGGTTAGACAGTAAATGCATGTGTAGTTTTCTTAAATATTGCCAAATTCTCTTATAGAGGGAATATACCATTTTGCATTTCTACAAGAATTGCATCTGATTGCCTGTTGCCCACAGCTCTGCTAATAAAATATACTGTCAAGCTTTTGATTTTATCTGTTTTATCAGTTTCATGGGATTGGTGGTATCTCTTGAACTCCTCTTATTAAGATTGAAATTGAACACGCTTTCTTTTTTTTTTAACACCTTTATTGGAGTATAATTGCTTTACAATGGTGTGTTAGTTTCTGCTGTATAACTGTGAATCAGCTATACATATATCCCCATATCTCCTCCCTCTTGGTCTCCCTCCCAGCCTCCCTATCCCACCCCTCTAGGTGAAAAAAAGCACCAAACTGATCTCCCTGGGCTACGCAGCTGCTTCCCACTAGCTATCTATTTTACATTTGGTAGTGTATATATGTCCATGCCACTCTCTCACTTCATCCCAGCTCACCCTTCCCCCTCCCTGTGTCCTCAAGTCCATTCACTATGTCTGCGTCTTTACTCCTTTCCTGCCCCTAGGTTCTTCAGAACCATTTTTTTTTTTTATCTTCCATATATATGTGTTAGCATATGGTATTTCTTTTTCTCCTTCTGACTTATTTCACTCTGTATGACAGTCTCTAGCTCCATCCACCTCAGTACAAATAACTCAATTTCATTTCTATTTATGGCTCAGTAATATTCCATTGTATATATGTGCCACATCTTCTTTATCCATTCACCTGTCGATGGACACTTAGGTTGCTTCCATGTCCTGGCTACTGTAAATAGAGCTGCAGTGAACATTGTAGCGCATGACTCTTTTTGAATTATGGTGTTCTCAAGGTATATGCCCAGTAGTGGGATTGCGGGGTCATATGGTAGTTCTATTTTTAGTGTTCTGAGGAACCTCCAAACTGTTCTCCATAGTGGCTGTATCAATTTACATTCCCACCAACAGTGCAAGAGGGTTCCCTTTCTCCACACCCTCTCCAGCATTTATTGTTTTTAGATTTTTGGATGTTGGCCATTCTGATGGATTTGAGGTGATACCTTGTTGTAGTTTTGATTTGCATTTCTCTAATGATTAGTGATGTCGAGCTACCTTTCATATGTTTGTTGACAATCTGTATATCTTCTTTGGATAAATGTCTATTTAGGTCTTCTGCCCATTTTTTGATAGGGTTGTTTGCTTTTTGATATTGAGTGGCATGAAATGCTTGTATGTTTTGGAGATTAATCCTTTGTCAGTTGCTTCATTTGCAAATATTTTCTCCCATTCGCAGGGCTGTCTTTTCATCTTGTTTATGGTTTCTTTGGCTGTGCAAAAGCTTTTAAGTTTCATTAGGTCCCATTTGTTTACTTTTGTTTTTATTTCCATTTCTCTAGGAGGTGGGTCAAAAAGGATCTTGCTGTGATTTACATCATAGAGTGTTCTGCCTATGTTTTCCTCTAAGAGTTTTTAGTGTCTGGCCTTACATGTAGGTCTTAATCCATTTTGAGTTTATTTTTGTGTATGGTGTTAGGGAGTGTTCTAATTTCATTCTTTAACATGTAGCTGTCCAGTTTTCCCAGCATCGCTTATTGAAGAGGCTGTCTTTTCTCCATTGTACATTCTTCCTCCTTTAAAAAGGTCAAAAATAAGGTAACCATGTGTGCGTGGGTTTATCTCTGGGCTTTCTATCCTGTTCCATTGATCTATATTTCTGTTTTTGTGCCAGTACCATACTGTCTTGATTACTATAGCTTTGTAGTATAGTCTGAGGTCCAAGAGTCTGTTTCCTCCAGCTCCATTTTTCTTTCTCAAGATTGCTTTGGCTATTCAGGGTCTTTTGTGTTTCCATACAAATTGTGAACTTTTTTGTTCTAGTTCTGTGAAAAATGCCATTGGTAGTTTGATAGGGATTGCATTGAATCTGTAGATTGCTTTGGGTAGTAGAGTCATTTTCACAATGTTGATTCATCCAATCCAAGAACATGGTATATTTCTCCATTTGTTTGTATCATCTTTAAGTTTTTTCATCAGTGTCTTATAATTTTCTGCATACAGGTCTTTTGTCTCCTTAGGTAGGTTTATTCCTAGGTATTATATTCTATTCATTGCAATGGTAAATGGGAGTGTTTCCTTAATTTCTCTTTCAGATTTTTCATCATTAGTGTATAGGAATGCAAGAGATTTCTGTGCATTAATTTTGTATCCTGATACTTTACCAAATTCATTGACTAGCTCTAGTAGTTTTCTGGTAGCATATTTAGTATCATGTCATATGCAAACTGACACTTTACTTCTTTTCTGATTTGGATTCCCTTTATTTCTTTTTCTACTCTGATTGCTGTGGCTAAAACTTCCAAAACTATGTTGAATAATACTGGCAAGAGTGGACAACCTTGTCTTGTCCCTGATCTTAGTGGAAATGGTTTCAGTTTTTCACCATTGAGAATGACGTTGGCTGTGGGTTTGTCATATATGGACTTTATTATGTTGAGGTAAGTTCCCTCTATGATTATTTTCTGGAGGGTTTTTATCATAAATGGGTGTTGAATTTTGTAGAAAGCTTTTCCTGCTTTGATCATTGAGATGATCATATGGTTTTTCTCCTTCAGTTTGTTAATGTGGTGTATCACATTGATTGAATTGCATATATTGAAGGATCCTTGCATTCCTGGGATAAACCCCACTTGATCATGGTGTATGATCATTTTAATGTGCTGTTGGATTCTGTTTGCAAGTATTTCGTTGAGGATTTTTGCATCTATGTTCATCAGTGATATTGGCTTGTAGTTTTCTTTTTTTGTGGCATCTTTGTGTGGTTTTGGTATCAGGGTGATGGTGGCCTCATAGAATGAGTTTAGTTGTGTTCCTCCCTCTTCTATATTTTACAAGAGTTTGGAAAGGATAGGTGTTAGCTCTTCTCTAAATGTTTGATAGAATTTGCCTGTGAAGCCATCCGGTCCTGGGCTTTTGTTGGAAGATTTTAAATCACAGTTTGAATTCCAGTGCTTGTGATTGGTCTGTTTATATTTTCTGTTTCTTCCTGGTTCAGTCTCGGAAAGTTGTGCTTTTCTAAGAATTTGTCTATTTCTTGCATATATTGAAGGATCCTTGCATTCCTGGGATAAACCCCACTTGATCATGGTGTATGATCATTTTAATGTGCTGTTGGATTCTGTTTGCAAGTATTTCGTTGAGGATTTTTGCATCTATGTTCATCAGTGATATTGGCTTGTAGTTTTCTTTTTTTGTGGCATCTTTGTGTGGTTTTGGTATCAGGGTGATGGTGGCCTCATAGAATGAGTTTAGTTGTGTTCCTCCCTCTTCTATATTTTACAAGAGTTTGGAAAGGATAGGTGTTAGCTCTTCTCTAAATGTTTGATAGAACCGATATTTATGATTTCTTTCCTTCCACTAACTTTGGCGTATTTTTGTTCTTCTTTCTCTAATTGCTTTAGGTGTAAGGTTAGGTTGTTTATTTGAGATGTTTCTTGTTTCTTGAGGTAGGATTGTATTTCTATAAACTTCCCTCTTAGAACTGCTTTTGCTGCATCGCAAAGGTTTTGGGTCATCGTGTTTTCATTGTCATTTGTTTCTAGGTGTTTTTTGATTTCCTCTTTGATTTCTTCAGTGATCTCTTGGTTTTTAAGTAGTGTATTGTTTAGCCTCCATGTGTGTGTAGTTTTTACAGATTTTTTCCTGTAATTGATATCTAGTCTCATAGTATTGTGGTGGGAAAAGATACTTGATACGATTTCAATTTTCTTAAATTTACCAAGGCTTGATTTGTGACTCAAAATATGATTTACTCTGGAGAATGTTCCATGAACACTTGAGAAGAAAGTGTATTCTGTTGTTTTGGGATGGAATGCCCGATAAATATCGATTAAGTTCATTTTGTTTAACATGTCATTTAAAGCTTGTGTTTCCTTATTGATTTTCAGTTTGGTTGATCTGTCCATTGGTGAAAGTGGGGTGTTAAAGACCCCTACTATGATTGTGTTACTGTCAATTTCCCCTTTTATGGCTGTTAACATTTGCCTTATGTATTGTGGTGTTCCTATGTTGGGTGCATAAATATTTACAATTGTTATATCTTCTTCTTAGATTGATCCCTTGATCATTATGTCATGTCCTTCTTTTTCTCTTGTAGTAATTTTTATTTTAAAGTCTATTGTGTCTGATATGAGAATTGCTACTCCAGCTTTCTTTTGATTTCCATTTGCATGGAATATCTTTTTCCATCCCCTCACTTTCAGTCTGTATGTGACCCTAGGTCTGAAGTGGGTCTCTTGTAGGCTGTATATATATATATATGGGTCTTGTTTTTGTGTCCATTCAGCCAATCTATGATTATTGGTGGGAGCATTTAATCCATTGACATTTAAGGTAGTTATCAATATGTATGTTCCTATTATCATTTTCTAAATTGTTTTGGGTTTGTTATTGTAAGTCTTTTCCTTCTGCTGTGTTTCCTGCCTAGAAAGTTTCTTTAGCATTTGCTGTAAAGATGGTCTGGTGGTGCTGAATTCTCTTAGCTTTTGCTTGCCTGTAAAGGTTTTAATTTCTCCATCGAATCTCAGTGAGATCCTTGCTGGGTAGAGTAATATAGGTTGTAGGTTTTCCCTTTCATCACTTTAAATATGTCATGCCACTCCCTTCTGGCCAGCAGAGTTTCTGCTGAAAGATCACTGTTAACCTTATGGGGATTCCCTTGTATGTTAATTATTACTTTTCCCTTGCTGCTTTAAAATTTTTTCTTTGTATTTAATTTTTGATAGTTTGATTAATATGTGTCTTGTCGTGTTTCTCCTTGGATTTATCCTGGATGGGACTCTCTGTACTTCCTGAACTTGATTGACTATTTCCTTACCCATATTAGGGAAGTTTTCAACTATAATCTCTTCAAATATTTTCTCAGGACCTTTTTTTTCTCTTCCTCTTCTGGGACCCCTATAATTCGGATGTTGGTATGTTTAATGTTGTCCCAGAGGTCTCTGAGACTGTCCTCAATTCTTTTCATTCTGTTTTCTTTATTTGCTCTGCAGTAGTTATTTCCACTATTTTATCTTCCAGGTCACTTATCCATTCTGCCTCAGTTATTCTGCTATTGATTCCTTCTAGAGAATTTTTAATTTCATTTATTGTGTTATTCATCATTGTTTGTTTGCTCTTTAGTTCTTCTAGTTCCTTGTTAAACGTTTCTTGTATTTTCTCTGTTCTATTTCCAAGATTTTGGATCATCTTTTCTATCATTAGTCCAAATTTTTTTCAGGTAGACTGGCTATTTCTTCTTCATTTGTTTGGTCTGGTGGGTTTTTACCTTGCTCCTTCAGCTGCTGTGTATTTTTCTGTCTTCTCATTTTGCTTAACATACTGTGTTTGGGGTCTCCTTTTCACAGGCTGCAGGTTTGTAGTTCCTATTGTTTTTGGTCTCTGCTCCCAGTGGGTAAGGTTGGTTCAGTGGGCTGTCTAGGATTCCTTGTGGAGGGGACTGGTGCCTTTGCTTTGATGGATGAGGCTGGATCTTGTCTTTCTGGTGGGCTGGACCACATACGGTGGTGTGTTTTGGGGTGTCTGACCTTATTATGATTGTAGGCAGCCTCTCTGCTAATGGGTGGGATTGTGTTCCTGTCTTGCCCGTTGTTTGGCATAGGGTGTCCAGCACTGTAGCTTGCTGGTCATTGAGTGGAGCTGGGTCTTGCCATAGGGATGGAGATCTCTGGGAGACCTTTCGCTGTTTGATATTATGTGGGACCTGGAGGTCTCTGGAGGACCAGTGTCCTGATCTCAGCTCTCCCACCTCAGAGGCTCAGGCCTGACACCCGTTCAGAGCACCATGGCCCTGTCAGCCACACAGCTCAGAAGAAAAGGGAGAAAAAGAAAGAAAGAAAGAAAGAAAAAATAAAGTTATTACAATGGAAAAATTATTAAATATAAAACCATTAAAACGTAATGAAAGAAAAAGAAAGAGAGAAAAAAAAGAAGAGAGCAACCAAAGCAAAAAACAAATCCACCAATGATAACATGCGCTAAAAACTATACTAAAAAAATAAATAAATAAATAAAATGGACTGCCAGAACCCTAGGACAAATGGCAAAAGCAAACCTATACAGACAAAAATCACACAAAGAAGCATAAACATACACACTCACAAAAAGAGAAAAAGTTAAAAAAAATTTATATATATATAAAAGGAAGAGAGCAACAAAATCAGTAAACAAATTTACCAATGATATTAAGCTCTAAATACTAAACTAAGATAAACATAAAACCAGAAACAAATTAGATGTAGAAAGCAAACCCCAAGTCTACCCTTGCTCCCAAACTCACTGTCTCAGTTTTGGGATGATTCTTTGTCTCTTGAGGCATTCCATAGATTCAAGGTACATCACGTTGACTGTGGAGATTTAATCCACTGCTCCTGAGGCTGCTGGGAGAGATTTCCCTTTCTCTTCTTTGTTTGCACAGCTCCGGGGGTTTAGCTTTGGATTTGGCCCCACCTCTGCGTGTAGGTCGCCTGAGGACATCTGTTCCCTGCCCAGATAGGATGGGGTTAAAGGAGCAGCTGATTAGGGGGCTCTGGCTCACTCAGGCGGGGTGGAGGGAGGGATACGGAATTCAGGGTGAGCCTGTGGCTACAGAGGCCTGCATGACATTGCAACAGTGTGTTCTCCTTGGGAAGTTGTCCCTGGATCACAGGACCCTGGCAGTGGCAGGCTGCACAGGCACCCAGGAGGGGAGGTGTGGAGAGTGACCTGTGCTTGCACACAGTCTTCTTGGTGGCTGTAGCAGCAGGCTTAGCGTTTCATGCCCATCTCTGCACTGATAGCTATGGCTGGCGCCCATCTCTAGAGCTTGTTTAGGCGGTGCTCTGAATCCTTTCTCCTCGTGCACCCCAAAATAATTGTCTCTTGCCTCTTAGGCAGGTCCAGACATTTTCCTGGACTCCCTCCCGGCTAGCAGTGGATCACTAGCCCCCTTCAGGCTGTGTTCATGCAGCCAACACCAGTCCTCTCCCTGGGATATGACCTCCGAAGCCTGAGCCTCAGCTCCCAGCGCCTGCCTGCCCCGGCAGGTGAGCAGACAAGCCTCTCAGGCCAGTGAGTGCTGGTTGGCACCGATCCTCTGTGCGGGAATCTCTCCACTTTGCCCTCCGCACCCCTGTTGCTGCACTCTCCTCCGTGGCTCCGAAGCTTCCCCCCCACCACCCCCCGTCTCCACCAGTGAAGGGGCTTCCTAGTGTGTGGAAACCTTTCCTGCTTCACAGTTCCTTCCCAGAAGTGCAGGTCCTGTCCCTATTCTTTTGTCTCTGTTTTTCCTTTTACCCTATCCGATACGTGGGGAGTTTCTCACCTTTTGGGATGTCTGAAGTCTTCTGCCAGTGTTCAGTAGGTGTTCTGTAGGAGTTGTTCCACATGTAGATGTAGTTTTGATGTATTTGTGGGGAGGAGGGTGATCTCCATGTCTTACTGCTCTTCTGTCTTGAAGACGCCCCCCTGAACATCTTTTCATAATGTATTATTTTTCATCTTTTTGTGAATTATGTGTTCAAATCTTTGCCCATTTTTCTGTAGGATTTTGGTGTGCTTTGCTCAACTAAAGTTCTTTGTGTATTAATATATTAGATCTTTTAAAGTGACATATGTTGCAATTATTTTCTCCCAGTTTGTCATTTCTCTTTTGGCTTTTCTTGTGCTTATGCTATGCAAATAATTTTTATTTTTAAGAGGTCAAATTTTTAAATTTTATTTTTTGCTATCTGGATTTTGAAGTCATAGTTAGAAAGCCTTTTTCTACTCCAAGGTTATAGAGGAATTCACCTTCAATAATCATACTTGTATAGTTTCTATACATTTTGATCTCTTTTTGTAATATAGTAGGGCAAGAGGATATAGAATTAGCATATAACAATTGTTAAGCATTTAAGTACATAAATCATAACTGTTTGGAAAATATTATGTTCTTTTTGTTGCTGAGAGGTTATACGGGGAGATTTGAAATCCGATGGTCACCATTGTTTTCCAGTTGGAGATCTGATGCATTATTTTTAACAATACTAGGAATTCTTCAAGGAGATAATATCTTTTTTGTGGTTGTAATGCAAATAATGATATAGGAAAGCTAACGGAATGCCTCTTTGTATAAAAAAAAATAAACTGAAACCCTCTACCATGATAAACACAAATGCAAATTTGACTTATCAACAATTTTCTCTTCTGGGCTGATAAAAATATTTCACCCTACTAAGAGCACAGGCAAGAGAAATCTTTCAGTAAACTAAAGAAAAACTTCCAATTTATGTTGCAAAGTAATATTATATTAATTTAAAATTTTGGAGGAAAATATAAATATAAAGGAAAAACATTATCCATATTTCTTTTCTTTTTTGACGTAGTTGGGGTGTAGTCTCATTTAAGTCTTTGTATGCATATGTAGCTCACATAGTTGAAGCATAATATCTGTTCAATTTTATATCCTGCTCTCTTCAGTTAACACTGTACCCTAAACTTTTTTAGTATTTGTACAGTCTTCATAATCATTATTGTCAGTAGTGATTTAGAATTCCATTAGCTTGTCTTAGCATATTTTATTTAGACCTGCCTTTATTGCTGTCATAGCCTTCTTACTATTCTCTTCATTTTCACTTTACTCATATTCAATCAGTTTTCCAGGCATTGGCCTGAGTGATCTTTTAGAAATTGTATCAGATCCCCATAATCCACTGACTGAAATTCTTTCATCTATTTCCTTTGCACTTTGAGTAAAATTCAGACTCCTTACCAAGACCTACAGAAGCCATGCACAGGTTGGTTCCCATCTGCCTTTCTCAGCTTCTTACCCCCTTTTCATCCTTTCCCACTACGATCTGGCCTCAGGAGCCTCTTGGGGCTTCCCAGAAATACCAATCAGTTTCTTGCCTCACAATCCTAGCTCATGCCATTCTGTCACTCTATAGCAGGTTTCTCCCTAAATCTTCACTTCATACCTCACCTGAAATGTTATTTCTTCAGATTCTTCCTTGATTCACCCTCTGTTACTGTCAATTAAAACACTGATTAACCTGCCTTCGAGTTAATTCAGATGCATATTAAAATTTCAGAACCATTGGTGTAGAAAATTGCTATCCAATAAAAATATAACATGAGCCACGTATGTAAAGTTTTCCATAGCCATGTGAAAAAAGTAAAATGAAAGTGGTGAAATTTATTCACCTTGATCCATCCAAAATATTATTATAACATGTAATTAAGATATCATTAATGAGATATTTTACAGTACTTTTTATTTATTTATTTATTAACATCTTTATTGTAGTATAATTGCTTTACAATGGTGTGTTAGTTTCTGCTGTATGACGAAGTGAATCAGCTATACGTATACATATATCGCCTCCCTCTTGCGTGTCCCTCCCACCCTCCCTATCCCACCCCTCTAGGTGGTCACAAAGCACCGAGCTGATTTCCCTGTGCTATGTGGCTTCTTCCCACTAGCTATCGATTTTACATTTGGTAGTGTATGTAAGTCCATGCCACTCTCTCAACTTCATCCCAGCTTACCTTTCCCCCTCCCCATGTCCCAGATCGAGATGGACTGTTATATAAAATACACACACGATTTTGAAGACTTCAAATAAAAAGTAATGTATACGGTATAATACCAAATATATGTAAATGTTTTCTAATAACTAAATGAAGCAGCAGTTTTGAAATCTTAATTTAAAAATTTAGTTTATCGGTTACACCAGCCACAGTCTAAGAGTCCAATAGATACGTATGGCTATTAGCTACCATATTGGACCTCACAAATGTAGAAAATGCACAAATTAGACCATGAAGCTGCTTAACTGAGGGCTCTACATCTTGGGTTCCAAATATTAAAATCCCTTTTACTGATCTTTCTCTAGCCTGGATGACTTTGCAATGTCATGGAACCCTCACAAAATGTAGAGTCCATGTGTCCCTTCATCTTCACGGCATGTTCTTTTGCATTTAAAACCAACAATGCATGTAAGGGGCAGGGCTATGGTCATATGCCTGTGATTTAGTTGTAAGAGACCCTGGAATGTTGAGTTTTGGGGATCTTCCTTAGGGAGGCAGGCTTGCTTAGGTGGAAAATTTTCAAAACACTGGAGGGGCCCTCAGGGAGTGCTGGGCAGTTAGAGAGGTATGGTAAATAGTCACTGCATGGCCCCACTACAGTGTAAGCTCCAAAAGGTAACAGTTGCATCTATTCTGTTCATGGCTATTTTATCCAAAGCTTTAAAAGTGATTTGGCTCAAATGTCTGGGCAATAATTTTTGGTTCCATAAATGTGTTTATGACTCACACCAGAGAATGTGAATTAAGAAATATAAAACATAAGTTCATTTCTGTGTCTGGGGAAAATCAGTTTCAATCTTACACTGTTGTGAGGGAGAAATATACTTATATATTTACTTTTAACCTCTGCTACTGTTAGGATGATTTTTCTGATATCTCCCAGGGATTTCTCCAGATGATAAATTAAAAATGGAACATGAATGATAGCAGAGCTGAAGGGTAGAAAGACCTTGAGTACACAGCAAAGGGTGATTTAGCTGGTGATTTTGGGAGATCTGTCAGTCAGGAAGCTTGCCTACCCACAGACTCTTTAAAGAGAAACTGACTTGACTGCAGTACTGCTCAAGCGAAACTGCAGGCAAGCATTTTGGTACTAACTGACCTTTTTCCACCATAGACTTTTTGATTGGATTAGGAAAGGGCATCTGATCCAAAAGTAGTCAATCCTTATATTGGCAAGCTCTTTTTGGCATTACTTGGAACAAAAAGATAAGTTCAGCCCATCAAATGAATTCAAATTAGGAAATACCAAAATAATGAGACAGGTAATAATGGGAGCTTAAAGTGGAGGAGGGTGATGCTAGGAGAGAGAGGACAAGTATCTATAGAATGGGCCGTTTGCTGGCCTAAGTTAGCCAGAGAGGAGCAAGGAGATAGAGAAAAAGTGAACTTAAATGTACAAATTTATACATACTGACTTTTTTCAGGTTGCTTTAACGAAAATACTATAGACTGAGTGGTTTCTAAAAAATGGAAATTTATTTCTTATGGTCCTGGAGGCTGGGAAGTCAAAAGTCAAGGTGCAAGCAGATTCTGTGTCTGGTGAGGTCCCGCTTCCTAATTGGCTATCTTTTCACTTCCTAATTCACTGTCTTTTCATTGTCACATGGCAGAAGGGCTGAGGGAGCTCCATGGAGTCTCTTATATGAGGGCACTAATCCCATTCATGAAGGCTCCACCCCAATGACCTAATCACCTCCCAGAGGCCCCACCTTCTAATACCATCTCCTTTACGGATGAGGATGTCAACATAGGAATTTGGGGGGAACACAATCATTTAGAACATAGCACATACAGCACACACATACACACATATATATACATACACATATATGGTTCTGACTCTTTTCTTTTCCTGGAGTCTTCTTTTCAGAACTTCATATGGGAAACCTTTAACTATCTCCTCTAACTATCTTTTGGGTTTTGAGTCAGTGTCACCTCTGCAATGGATCTTCACTGACTCCCAGTCTAATCTTGCTTTCTGTGCTTCTTCCCCCATCACCAATCATTTCTAACACATTTCACCACCAGAGTTAATTTATTTATTGATTGGCTTACTATTTACTGTCAACTGCTCCATGTGAATACAAACACCGTGAAGGTGGGGGCCCTAAATATCACACACACTGCTGTATGTGCAGTGTCCCCAGTGGTCCCTGACATATTGTGGGTGAGAAATAAATATTTGTTAAAAACATACAGTAATTATAAATTGATAATGACATATAATGTAGACAAAGGAAATGCTGATTGCTGGAGAGACACTGAACTCTGTAAATAGTAAAACACTTGTGTGATGATCAAGGGATCCTACCACTGAGTTCCTCAGAGCCTCCTTGGCTCTTTCCATTCTTCACCTCTTCTGGAGTCTGATTTCTTTTCACTGAGATCATAGAATAATTTAGGGTCAAAAGTATTTTTTAATTGAGGTGTGATTGGCATATAATATTATATTAGTTTCAGGTGTATAATATAATCGGTATTTGTATGAATTGCAAAATGATCACCACAATAAGTCAAGTGACATCTATTGCCACATACAATTACAAAAAATTTTTTTCTTGTGATGAGAACTTCTAAGATTTACTCTTTTAGCAACTTTCAAAAATGCAGTACAGTGTTATTAACTATAGTCATCATGTTGTACATGACATGCCCATGACTTATTTATTTTATAGCTGGAAGTTTGTATCTTTTGACATGGTCAAAAGTATTAGGATATGTCTTTCTACAAGATTTTCCAAGTCTTTTTTTTGTTTGTTTTTGATTAAATTAAGAAGTAGAGTATCTTTCTTGTGCTTGTTCCTTTCTTCCTTACCCTGGTAACAGTACTCTAATTTATCTTTAAATAAGAAGTTCTCAACCAGGGGAAATCCCCCTTCCCCCCCTCCCCCACAGGAGACATCTAATAGTCTCTGGAGATGTTTTTTCATCATGACTTGGAGGGTGGGTAGTGACCAGGGATGCTGGTAAACATCATACCAATGCATGGGACAGCTTCCCACAACAAAGAGTTATCTGTTCCCAAATGAG
The DNA here is from genome assembly GCF_002837175.3 of Physeter macrocephalus. Lineage (NCBI taxonomy): Eukaryota > Metazoa > Chordata > Mammalia > Artiodactyla > Physeteridae > Physeter > Physeter macrocephalus. Next base: position 143,584,090 of record NC_041214.2, read on the forward strand.
AACAGTGCTGAAGTTGAGAAACACTGCTCTTAATTATCACCCCATTCATTGATCTTATACAGATGATATAGTATTTACTTTGTCCCAAATCTAAGCATTTTCTGCCACTTATAATAGAAGAGTTGAAATAGAGAGATCACCATTAATGTTAGGGATACTTTCCATTAATCAGGCAGATTGATTACACACATATATCTACTCTCTTTCCCAGACTTCACTAAAGAAGAATTAAGAATTAACAGTGGGGCTTCCCTGGTGGCGCAGTGGTTGAGAGTCCGCCTGCCGATGCAGGGGACACGGGTTCGTACCCCGGTCTGGGAATATCCCACATGCCGCAGAGCAACTAAGCCCGTGAGCCATGGCTGCTGAGCCTGCGCGTCCGGAGCCTGTGCTCCACAACGGGAGAGGTCACAACAGTGAGAGACCTGAGTACCGCAAAAAAAAAAAAAAAAAAAAAAGAATTAAAAGTGTATCAATTCATAAGGCCAAAGAGAATGAGATGAGACACGTGGACAAGAGATTGCTATGAATTTTGGAAGCTAGAAAGTCAGTTGAGGAGATGGTACTGTCCTGGCAGTCCAGTGGTTAAGACTTCACCTTCCAATGCAGGGGGTGTGAGTTCGATCCCTGATTGGGAAGCTAAGGTCCCACATGCATTGCAGCCAAAAAACCAAAACATAAAGCAGAAGCAATGTTATAGCAAATTCAACAAAGACTTTAAGAATGGTCCACATCAAAAAAATCTTTAAAAAAAAGTCAGTTGAGGATAAATACCTGACCTGGCAGAGGGAAAAGATACCTCAACTTAAGTATCAGTAAAAGATAATCCAGTTGCAATGCTCATAACTTGGAGGTATCAGATAACATGGAAAGTAGTGGTATGAAGACAGGTGAAACAAGGATTTTTTAATGGAATATTACTCAGCCATAAAAAGAAACTAAATTGAGTTATTTGTAGTGAGGTGGATGGACCTAGAGCCTTTCATACAGAGTGAAGTAAGTCAGAAAGAAAAAAACAAATACCATATGCTAACACATATATATGGAAGATAAAAAAAAATTGGTTCTGAAGAACCTAGGGGCAGGACAGGAATAAAGATGCAGACATAGAGAATGTACTTGAGGACACGGGGAGGGGGAAGGGTAAGCTGGGACGAAGTTGAGAGAGTGGACATATACACATTACCAAATGTAAAATAGATAGCTAGTGGGAAGCAGCCACATAGCACAGGGAGATCAGCTTGATGCTTTGTGACCACCTAGAGGGTGGGATAGGGAGGGTGGGAGGGAGATACAAGAGGGAGGGGATATGGGGATATATGTATACATATAGCTGATTCACTTTGTCATACAGCAGAAACTAACACACCATTGTAAAGCAATTATACTCCAATAAAGATTTTTTAAAAAAAAAAAGAAGGATTTTTTAAAGTGGATCTATCAAACTGGGTGGACTCCATATCTCCTCTGCAACCATGAAATGCCAATTACTATGCTTTCCTTCTCCTCTCCTTCCAACCCTATTTGCATCCTTATGAGCACCTCATATTTTGACCCTGGACAATTTGAACAAGAGAGTTTTTAGAACCAGTGACCCCCAAGCATGACTCCGCCAAGCAACGGGGTAGTGGTATGAGAAGATGGTGTTGGACTCAAGCCTTGTTAGTCCTGGTAGACCACAGTGAGAAGTTTAAAAGTCATTCTAGGGACTTCCTCTGTGTCTCAGTGGTTAAGAATCTGCCTGCCAATGTAGGGGACATAGGTTCGAGCCCTGTTCCAGGAAGATCCCACATGCTGCAGAGCAACTAAGCCCGTGTGCCACAACTACTGAGCCTGTGCTCTAGAGCCCACGAGCCACAACTACTGAGTCCACGAGCCACAACTACTGAGGCCTGCGTGCCTGGAGCCCATGCTCTGCAACAAGAGAAGCCACCGCAATGAGAAGCCTGCACACCGCAACGAAGAGTAGCCCCCGTTCACCGCAACTAGACAAAGCCTGAGTGCAGCAACAAAGACCCAACGCAGCCAAAAATAAAAATAAATACATAAAAGTCATTCTAAATGGCAGGAAGATTTTGAACATTTCAAGAAGAGGAATGTCATTATTTGATTTATCTTTTTAGAAAATTACTCTGATTGCTGTTATGAAAAAATGGATTATAGAAAGACAATGATATAAGGAAATAAATTTGGAGGCTAGTTTTTTGTATTCCATGGTGATTTGGACCTGTGTGGTGGCAGAATAGATAAGAGAAATGGATGACTCAGCTTCCATCCGGGAGGCAGAGAGTGAGAAAAAGCTGTTGTTAGAATACATGCAAGAGATGAGAGTAAGGGAAGAATAACAGATGACTTTTAGATTTTTAACTTGAACAATGAGGCAGATGTTAGCCGCATTTACTGAGATGAAGAAGGCTGAGAAGGGAAAGGTTTAGAGGTGGGAGGATGGGACAGTTAATAATTTTTACAAATGTTGAGATGCCTACTTAGGTACCCAAATGGAAATGCCAAGTAGGCAACTGAGAGATTGCTCAGGGTCAATCAATATTAAAGATATGAACTTGGGAATCACCAGTATATTAGTGGTGTTATAGGTTGAATTGTACCTCTTAAAAAGATATGTTGAAGTTTTAACCCCCAGTATCTTAGAATGTAAACTTACTGGAAATATGGTCATTGAAGGTGTAATTAGTCAAGTTGAGATCATACTGAAGTAGGTTGAGCCCTAAATCCAACATGACTGGTGTCATCATAAGAAGAGACACAGAGGTACAGACACACAAGAAGAGAACACCATGGGATGACAAAGGCAGAGATTGGAAAGATGCAGCTGCAAACCAAGGAAAGCCAAATATTGCCAGCAAACTGCCAGAAGCTGGAAAGAGGCAAAGAAGGATTCTCCTACAGGTTTCAGAGGGAACATGGCCCGGCTGACACGTTGATTTTTTTTTTTTAACATCTTTTTTGAGGTATAATTGCTTTACATTGCTGTGTTAGTTGCTGCTGTATAACAAAGTGAATCAGCTATACATATACATATATCCCCCTATGCCCTCCCTCTTGCGTCTCCCTCCCACCCTCCCTATCCCACCCCTCTAGGTGGTCAGAAAGCACCAAGCTTATCTCCCTGTGCTATGTGGCTGCTTCCCACTAGCTATCTATTTTACATTTGGTAGTGTGTATATGTCAATGCCACTCTTTCACTTCATCTCAGCTTACCCTTCCCCATCCCCGTGTCCTCAAGTCCATTCTCTACGTCTGCGTCTTTATTCCTGTCCTGCCCTTAGGTTCTTCAGAAACATTTTTTTTTTATATTCCATATATATGTGTTAGCATACGATATTTATTTTTCTCTTTCTGACTTACTTCACTCTGTATGACAGTCTCTAGGTCCATCCACCTCACTACAAATAACTCAATTTCATTTCCTTTTATGGCTGAGTAATATTCCATTGTATATATGTGCCACATCTTCTGTATCCATTCACCTGTAGATGGACACTTAGGCTGCTTCCATGTCCTGGCTATTGTAAATAGAACTGCAATGAACATTGTGGTACGTTACTCTTTTTGAATTATGGTTTATCTCTGGTTATATGCCCAGTAGTGGAATTGCTGGGTCATATGATAATTCTATTTGTAGTTTTTTAAGGAACCTCCATACTGTTCTCTGTAGTGGCTGTATCAATTTACATTCCCACCGATAGTGACACCTTGATTTTGACCATCTGGTTTCTAGAGCTGTGAGACAATAAATTCCTGTTGGTTTAAGTCACTTAGTGGGTGGTAATAGGCTATGGCACCCCAGGAAACTCATAAGATGGAATTTAAGGTCAGGGACCCAAATGAAAACATTCAGGGTGAGAAAATATACAGAGAGAGGGCCAAGAACTGAATCATGAGGCACTCCAACTGAGAGGTTCTATGGCGTTATCCCAGTTTCTGACTGGTTTCTGAGCCCAGTGCTTCGTCCCACATAGACAAACTGAAGATAGCCTACCTAGACTCTCCAGACATTTCGATCATGGTTGCCGTTGATGTTGTTTTTGTGGTTCTGTCTTTTACAGTGACTCATACCAGTGTTGCCTCACTAAGACAGGAGAGAGAAAAGCTGGCCATCTTGTGAAGCACCACTTTTATTACCATATGTTAAAGGAGTTTATGTATGTGTCTAATTCATTGCTAATAAAGGATCCAGAATATTAAAATCTGAATATTTCAGAACATATTCTCTTTTCCCTATAACCTGTTATGGCAGTCCTGAGAGGAGGCAGCCTTGATGACATTGTGGGCATGGTGGTGGTCTGCTTTAGTGGACTCACAGACTCTCCTTCATAACATCTGACCCATGTTGCATATCATAGACCGAATGATTAACCTACACTCAATATGAGACATTCAAGCTAATGAGGATGAAATCCTATCTTCTGTCTCCTGGAATGAATGACTCTGCTCTATAATTATCCAGCCACCATACAAGGCTTCTCCTGTATATTCTCTCTTGACTATGAACAAGATATTATGTACTTTAATGAAGGTTTGCTATCTTCCATTTTTTTGTGATCACGTATTTTCTATTTGTTTCTTAATGTGAGAAGTAAGCAGGGGTGCAATAATACTTCTTTTTTTATAAGGTTAATTCAAACTTAGGAAGGTAAGGAGGCTTCTTTACTAACCACCCAGGTGCTAAATAAGCACCCGGGTGCTTATTTCAGTGGAACTGAGATAAGTCTAGTGTTTTTTTCTATCCATTCCCAAGATCATATTAGAGGTTTCAGTTTTAGTTTAGTCTTTACCCAGACCTCTATTCCCAAGGCTTCACCAGCGTCTCCTCTTATCTGAGGTTAATCTATCCACTTAACATTCTAACTTCCATCTCCTTCTATCTCCTAGTTATCGTCCTCCCAGGAGAATTTTTTTCTGCATGGATCTCTTATTCTGCATTTTAGCATCTCTTTCTTTCTTCCCTGCCTCTTTTCCTCAGTGTGTAAACATGACTGCAGATGTTATAAACTGAGAAATGCTATAGTCTCTTTGGTGATTTTAACTGTTGTGCATAAGTTTCTGGCAAAGCCATGTCTCTACAGATTTTGCTGCTTCTTTGAGAGATGTGTTTCTGCCTTATGAATATATTTGTAAAGTAGTCTGCTTGTATACTGTAATTTATTCTTTGAGATTGCATGTATTACTGCTCGAGCAGCTGTTTTCTGGAATGAAGATCTCAGATGTAGAGGATTTCAGGAAAGAGATAGACATAATTTTAGACATACTGGGAAGAAACTAGAAAAAGGAAAGTCATTTGTTTTTGAGTGTAAACGTTTTTGTGGACCTTTGATTTCTAATCAGTGGTGTTGTCTAAGACTGGATGACAGGATGCTGAGAAATGACTTGGTACAGGGCTACTGTGTTCAGATATGATGGTTCTATTGGGGCCAGTGGAAAATGCCACATCTCTGTGAGGGTGGGGAGGGGTTTCTCCTTAAGGGAGAGATATTTCTTCAGTTAATCAACCAGGAAAAATGGAGATCCTGTGACGAGAAGTTAAAGCTCATAGTAGGATGAAAAAGAAAGTTTCCTTTCAGATGAGGTCTTGGGATAGGAGCGACTATACTCAGAGGTGTGATAGTAGTCAGGACACTGAATAGAGGTGTGAGTTGGTGCTGCCATGTGTGTGTGTGTGACCAGCGCCTAGGAATACTGTATGACCCTGCAAATGGGCATGAACTTGGGGGCTCTGAGATCATGTATATACAGCAGAGGTTGATAATTTACTCTCTGAGTTATAATTTTCCCCATTATCACTGAATCTTCAGTAAGGCATTAAAAGATCCAGCCTGGTCTTGGTTCTATGGCTTAGGATGTGGTCAGACACGCTTAGCATAGTGACAGCAGTGATGAGCACCAGTCCAGGATGGTTGAGCCTGGCAGAGTGCCAATCTTATGCCAGGGCAGCAGTGGCCAACTTCAGGAGAAGGCCAGCATCTTTCAGAAGGGATCACAGGAGACTCATGGATGTGATTAGAATATGTTTAAGTGTCTAGAAGGGTGTATATGGGCTCAGAGTCATGGCACTTTGGGGGCATTCCTAGACATGTGACCTTCAAGCCTAGAGAATAAAACATTACCTTCAATAGTTCTTCATTTCCCCTCCTCTATCACAAGAACAAATATCTCTTTCCTCTAACCCTGAGAATATGCAATGAAAAATAATGACTGCACTATTTGTGACCCATGGGGAATGATACATTTGCCAGAGGAAGGATGAAGAAAATAGTGTTTAATTAATAAATATATCCAGAAACTATAAGATGGGTGTAAATTGGACGTGTGTATTTAACCATACTGGGAAAATAAGTTTTAGGTAAATTCTTTTTATTAGAAATAAAGCAGAGTAAGGTGTAAGTCAGTATGGAGTGATAGGAAAAACAGCAATGTATACATCAAAAGATCAGGATTCTAATTCCGAATAATGCTCACTTACAGTGAGTCCTGCTAGCTAACCCTTTACCATTCTGAGCTTTCATTTCCTGGACAGTGCAATAGGAGCACTCATACCTTCTCTGCTTACTTATATCATAGTAGGAATAAAATAAAATAACATATATAAGACATATACCCTCCTAAGTTATTATTTTTACCATTTGATGAACTCTTATATCCGTTTAAAGCCCAATCCATTTGATGAACTCTTATATCCATTTAAAGTCCAATCCCTTGACTCTGTGAAAGACATGTATGGAAATATTTTAAAATGTTAATAGTAAGTAGTATGCCATTTTCCATATTACATATTGAGAGACTGGAATACAAGTATTTTCAACCCTACATTTGATTTTTTTAAAATTCAACGTTAAAACTTTATGCAATTTAATAATATTATATCCTGGGGACTATAAGCAAAAATAATAACAAGCATTGCCATCCATCAAAAGAAGCATTCGCAGTTTTTCAATTGCTATGGTCCATATTTCTTTCTTTGATTTTCTTAAGTACATTATAATAAAGCATATATGGTATCATTTGTCCCTCCAAATGTAAAACTTTCAAAGAAAAGAATTTTTGTTTGGCAAGTGGTTACAAGTTCACAAAAATAGTTCTCTGTATTAGTCTTCTTGGACTGCTATAACAAAATACCACAGGCTGAGCTTAAAAAACAAAAATTTATTTTCTCGCAGTTCTGGATGCTGGAAGTCCAAGATCAAAGTGTTGGCAGAGTTAGTGTCTTCTGAGGCCTCTCTCCTTGGCTTGCAGACCGCCACCTTCTTGCTGTGTCCTCACATGGCCTTTCCACTGTGCACACATCTCTGGTGACTCTTCCTTTTCTTACAAGAACACCAGTCATTTGGGATTATAGCCCCACCTTTATGACCTCATATAATCTTGATTACCTGTATAGAGGCCTTATCGCTAAATACAGTCACATTGGGGGACATGGTTTCAACATATGAATTTTGATGTTACACAATTCAGGCCATAACACTATCATAAGATATTTTCCTAAAACTAATGAAAATTAACAAAATCTAAAGTATATTAGCAGTGTACAGTGGCCAATTAAAAATGCAATCCTGGCTAATGGCAATAAAAAGAATAATTTGATGATTTATTTATTTTCTTTCTGGATGTGGCTTAATTACGGAAAATTATTGATTTACAAAAAAATACTTTATACTTCACTCCCAGGTATGGAAGCATTGACTGTGATTGATCCTCTAGTATAAAAACACAATTCATGATATTAAGATATGGGTTATTAAAACATTGTTTCATTTATTATTATCAAGGTTCAAGATTTTATATGAACCCATATAAGCAGAGGACATTTAAGGAATTTTCTAACTGTGATAAAAAGTATAACACAGATGACTGCTTCAGTGTTAATAAATAAAGGTGACACTGGCAGGAATTAGCTGGTTGGAAAGGTTGCTTCATCTCTTTGACCCTCAGCATCCACAGTGGCAAAATGAAGGAGTTACATTAGTGAAGATCAAACTTCTTTCTATCTTAAAGGTTCTCTGCTGGGTGCTGGTTCAGGGTGAGAAGGTGAGGGGTTTGGTGGAGTTGAGGGTGGTGGGAATAGGATGGGTAGAAAGCTCTCAAAGAAACTCTCCTTTTTCTCTGCCTGAGGAGGAAAATGGGCTATTCATCTGAGTGGTAAGATTATATGACCTTAGTTGGGATACTTTTGCAAGTGGGTAGGTGAAATTGTGTTTAGAGGTTGCACAAATGGTTATGGCTCTCTCTTCTGTCCCTTGTCCCCAGTGGCAGAAGAAGGTGTGTTGAATCAGATTCATGCCCACAGAAAGAGCACCTTCATCCTGCTCTATTCTTTTTCTTCTCCCCTTTAGATATATTGAGAAAGTCAGTTGGCACATATTCCGCTGAGAGATGGGACTAACCATCTCCGTGAAAATCTGGCACTGCTGCCTTTAGGGTCCTTTTTTCTCCTATGTGGCCAGTGGTAAGATTCAGATTCAGGTCTCTAAGCCTGACTAGAGGCTTAGTGATTTTATCAAACATTTCAAACGACCAGCTTTTGGTTTAATTGGTTTTCTTTATTGATTTCCTCTTTTCAGTTTCAGTGATTTCTGTTCTAATTCTTATTTCTACTTTTCTTCTTATTACTTTGGGTTTAATTAGCTCTTTTTTTTTTTCTAGTTTTCTAAGGTAGAAACTTAGGTGACTGATTTTAGATCTCTTGTTTTTTCTACTATATGCATTGAGTTCTGTATTTTCCCTCTAAGCACTGCTTGCTCTGTGCCCCCCAAATTTTGATAAGTTGTATTTTAATTTTCACTTAGTTCAAAATATTTTAAAATTTCTCTTGCGATTTCTTCTTTGATCCATGTGTTATTTAGAAGTGTGTTGCTTAATCTCCATGTATGTTGGGATTTCTCAGTTATCTTTCTGTTATTGATTTCTAGTTTAATGCTACTGTGGTCTGAAAGAAGACTTTTTATGATTGCTATTTTTAAAATTTGATAAAGTGTGTTTTATGGCCAGGCGTGTAGTCTGTCTTGGAGAATGTTCCACGTGAGCTTGAGAGGTATGTGTGTTTTGCTGTTGTTAGATAAACTAGTCTATAGATGTCAATTATGTCCAACTGATTGATGGTGGTGTTGTTGAATTCAACTATGTTCTTCTGCCTGCTACTTCTGTCTGTTTCTGATAGAGGGGCTTTTGAAGTCTCCAACAGTGATAGTAGATGCATCTATTTCTCCTTGCAGTTCTATCAATTTTTGCCTCGTGGAGTTTGACACCCCGATGTTAGACGCATACGCCTTAAAGATTGTTATGTCTTCTAGGAGAATTGACCTCTTTATCACTAGGTAATGCCCTTCTTTATCCCTAATAATGTTCCTTGTTTTGAAGTTTGCTCTTTTTGAAATTAATATAGCTACCCTTGCTTTCTTTCCTTTCATTAGCATTAGCATGGTTTTTATTTCACCATCCATTTACTTTAATCTGAATAAGTCTTTATATTTAAAGTGGGTTTCTTGTAGACAACATGTAGTAGGGTCATGTTTTTTGATCCACTCTAATAGTCTCCGTCTTTGTTTTGTGCATTTAGACCATTGACGTGCAAAATGATTATTGATATAGTTGGATTAATATTTACCATATTTGTTACTGTTTTCTATTTGGTTTCCTTTATCTTTACTCCTATTTTGTCTTCCTACGTACATCTTTTCATTCCTGTTTTAAAACCCACATATATGTAGGAATGTATGTATCATATGTGTATAGTAATTATAAGGTAACAGTAACTCTAAAAGGAAGAAATGAAAACTAATAGTATATATGAATATAGCAAGGAAAATAATCTCTAGATCATTGACATGTTGAACATTAAAATAATGTCAAGAAAAGTGTATTTATTTTATTTGAAAAATTTCATAACATCTTTCTCCATAAAATACTTTATTATTTCTTTAAGTAAATATAACTTAAAGAATTATCCTTGAAAAGAAGAGGTCTGAGAGAAGAATATAGACTGCAACCCTGTGTTATAGGAAACAGTTTATTTCATTGTAGTTATATCTATGTCCATGGTAGTATGAACATCTTATCAACTGGGATGTAAAGATAGAGAGAGAGAGAATATGAGAGGGAGAGAAATGATTTCTCTTTTGACATAAGCTGGTTTGGGATAAAATTATTTTTGAAATCATACATTTTAGAAATCTTTATGAGAAAAGAGCTCATGGAAATATGCAGATGGCCAACCACATCTGGCGGTTCACAATAACTGATGAAAATCCCCTTGGAACAAATAACCATTACTGCTAATTCTGTAAAGTTTTGTGGCATGCTTTTTTGTTTGTTTGCTTGCTTTTTAATAATGAAGAATCACATCAAACCTATGGTGCCATATTAAAGTGTGGGAATGAGCACCTTTAATCTGTCAAGTAACAGGACTGGGGATAAAGCATTCTGTACATTTCTTATACATTGCTGACTACACTCCTGAGTTTTGCCACTATTCTAGGAGATGAAGCTGGTTTAGATGACATCATTCCTTGCATTTAAGTTTGTCTGTGACTATTTTCCTGTGGACTCAAGTCATGTGCCTTTTATTCACTTGGAGTAAATATACTCTAAATGATCATCTTGATTCCTAGAATTACTACTGATGGTTATTGCTTCTTAAGATGGCTGGAATCTAGTCTTAGAGATCCAATATAAATTTAACTTAATTGACATTTTTATGAAGGAAATGTGTTTACCAGGTATCCATTTCTGTGGCTGCTACATTTTTAAGCATCCACTCCGCTTTCAGACTGTATCTCCCCGTTCTCAGTCAGCAAATGAATAGGAAATTAAAACTAATTTTAATATTGCACAAAGCAAAACATAATTAAGAAAATGTATAAAAATTAAAAAGCTGCAATCCTCATAATGAAGTTCGAAGCTAAATAGAAATGATTTTTTAATTATTGGCTCATTGGAGTTATGTGCCACAGCGTCCCAAGAGAGATGTCTGTTTCAATCCAAGTGCAGATCTCAGTACTTCATTATTACACCATAGGGTGTGTAAAAGGAAGTAAAATTGCCCTCATTCCTCCTCCCCTTCCTTCCTCCTTGTCTGGGACTGGGGAAGGAGTATGGTAAGAATATGGCTCCCACTATTCTCAATCCAACATTCATTCCTCTTCTCAAGAGTGTGCTCAATTCTGGGGCACAGGGTAGGGGAAGGATCCATTATTGAATAGCTTCTTCTAGGGTATCTCAATTATCCCTTTTGTTTCAAGCTCTATCTGCCCCCCACTTTCAGTTCCTCAGCCTCTTTTTTTTAAATTGAAGTATAGTTGTTTTACAATGTTGTGTTAGTTTCAGGTGTACAGCAAAAGAATGTATATTCTTTTTCAGATTCTTTTCCATTAGAGGTTATTACAAGATATTGAATAAGCCGTTTTGTTTTGTAGAGCCAGCAGATTTGCTTTTTGGGAAGGCAGGTGACTTTCAGCTTTCTCAAGCCAGCTAAATCCTTTATCACTCATCTGTCTGTTTTTCTATTTCTAAATTTTGGGGGAAACCTCCATAGTGGCACAGTGGTTAAGAATCCGCCTGCCAATGCAGGGGACGTGGGTTCCAGCCCTGGTCCAGGAAGATGCCACATGCCGCAGAGCAACTAAGCCTGTGCGCCACAACTACTGAAGCCCGTGCACCTAGAGCCCGTGCTCCGCAACAAGAGAAGCCACCACAATGAGAAGCCAGCGCACCACAACGAAGAGAAGCCCCGGCTCACCGCAACTAGAGAAAGCCCGCGTGCAGCAACGAAGACCCAACACAGCCAAAAATAAATAAATAAATTTACTTTAAAAAAATTTGTTTTTGGACCTGTCTGCTCTTGTCTCTTCTACAATTCTCTTTATCCTTACGGAATTATGACTTTTACCTTTTTTATCTCTTTACTGTCATTTTGGTTCGCTTCCTGAAGGCAGCATGAGAAAATGCATCTGAAAGAGATGTCCCGGAGACAGTGTTTTGAGCGAGGGGAAGATAAGTCTTTGCTCTTCGCCTTTCTCTCTACCATCTTCCTCCTTTATCTCTGTCTCACTTATGCCTTGAAAGGTAACTATAAAGTTCTCAACTAGCTGTCAGTTCATCGCCATCAAGGTATTAGTTGACAGCAGCTTAAAGATTAGCCTATGTAGGAACATTGTATATATATTTCTCCTATTCCAAAAACAGCATATTTTCTTTGCATCAAGCCGCATAGCACAGGGAGATCAGCTCGGTGCTTTGTGACCATCTATAGGGGTGGGATAGGGAGGGTGGGGGGGAGGGAGATGCAAGAGTGAAGACATATGGGGATATATGTATATGTATAGCTGATTCACTTTGTTAATAAAGCAGAAACTAACACACCATTGTAAAGCAATTATACTCCAATAAAGATGTTAAAAAAAAAAAGAAAAACAATAGAGAAGGATACAAAGAAATAGCAAAATTTCTTTTAAATGGGAGTCTGAAAGACCCCCCAAAAACCCTTTAGACTACCAAGGAATAAATAAATTTTAATTAAAGGTTTAGGCTGATCCAGTTGCTTTGGGAGAGATTGTCTCCATCTAATGCAATTAACCTGGGTCAATTCAAGCAACCTGCTCCTCTTTGAGATTCAAGTAGCTATTACGATATTAATTGAAAGTTTCCCTTGCAGGTAAACTACTGAGTGAAAAAAATATCATTTAAAGGAGCACATGTTTTTTCCCAGAAAGTCAGTGATTTTCACAATGGGGCTACTTTTTATTTGAATAGTCTTGGTGACATTTCAAGTAGTGTTTATACACCAAAAGATTAGGGATAAAAATCTTTTTTTCAAAAATTTTAGGCATCAGTTCAAATTTTTGAAAAAATTCATTATTTAAAAAAAATTAATTAATTTATTTATTTTTGGCTGCATTGGGTCTTCGTTGCTGCGCCCAGACTTTCTCTAGTTGTGGTGAGCGGGGGCTACTCTTCGTTGTGATGCATGGGCTTCTCATTGCGGTGGCCTTTCTTGTTGCGGAGCACAGGCTCTAGGCGTGTGGGCTTCAGTAGTTGTGGTGCTTGGGCTCAGTAGTTGTGGCGCTCGGGCTTAGTTGCTCCGCGGCATGTAGGATCTTCCCGGACCAGGGCTTGAACCCCTGTCCCCTGCACTGGCAGGCAGATTCTTAATCACTGCGCCACCAGGGAAGGCCAAAAAAATACATTCTTAAATGCATTTCAGTTGAGGGTATAAAGACAGGTTAAGAAAATAACCTCCAAAAAAATACATTCTTAAATGCATTTCAGTTGAGGGTATAAAGACAGGTTAAGAAAATAACCTAACAGTCGATTGTGTGGTATCTGAGAAAAATTACTAAAGCAGATCTCTTTGGAATTGCTATTTGTGTCACACATGCCTTAAAGCCTTGATAGCTGGAGAGACCCCGGAATAAACACAAGGAAAAAGTGTTCACAAATCCTTGAAAAAATAAAATTCTTGAGTATATTATTTTTCTGTAAAGTAGACAGAAAATGAAACAAACCTCCCAATTCCCAAGGAAAAAATAAGCAGTAATTAAAAATCTATTATTAAACAATGAGAACAGCAAAATTTATTTTTATGGGTCTCTGGAAATAATGGAAGTGTTTTTTAAAGCTATATATGTAGCAATATTTACTATAAGCCAGCTCCGTGTATAGAACATTACCAACTGAAAATTTCAGAAATTTTATCCTATGTTAAATCTTTAACAAAGAAGCTGGTATAGTAATATTCTTAAGTCCCCCTAGGAAAATCACATTGTTCAGGGTTTCATCCTGTTTTACCCTAAAAAAAGAAGCTTTCGAGATTCGATCACCTTTCTAGTTTTAATCTAGGGTTAAAGAAAAAATTGCATATTGAATCATTTAACGACTGTAGTCGTTAAGGTGCTAAACCGAAGGTATAGATTCACAAAAAAATGGGATTTAATCACAGAATTTCCCACGTTATGTGAGATTTTAATCTCATCACAAAGTACTTCTTAATCTGCCTCCAGGAATGATCCTCCAGGACTCCTGAAGTCTGGATGCGCTTAGGGAATAGCCTGGAAAATTGACCTCTGCTTCTTAGAAAACGTTAAGAAACGTGTTGGGGGTTGCTTTACAGTTGATTCACGCACCTGTTTAGCAGGTACAGTTGTAGCCTGATTCTTTCCCACAATTCAGTGGTGAGGAGGAGGGCCAAGAGGATCGAAAACCACTAATTGAATGCACGAGAAACTTCTCTAACCTGTTTTTATTCCTTCTCCTCATGCATGGAATCACACACAGCTGTGCATCCTACCTCTTTCCACGATAGTTTTGGGAATTGAGAAACTAACTTTGTGTAATCTCCGTACAAGTCTGTACATTTCTGCATCTTTTCTTATTAGCTCTTTTACTTGTATTTGTTGACTTTTTTCTATCAAGGACACCATAATTTCATTGTGTTAATAATGCACTACCACAGACTTAGGGTATTCAAGACCTTGGAGCATTTTATTGGAAATAGATCTGCTTTCCAGAAGGATAAGACTTAGCGTCTGAAATGCAAGAGAGGTTGCAAAATTTTTTTAAATTAATTAATTTATTTTTGGCTGCATTGGGTCTTCGTTGCTGCACGCAGGCTTTCCTTAGTTGTGGAGAGCAGAGGGCAACTCTGTTGCGGTGCACAGGCTTCTTATTGCGGTGGCTTCTCTTGTTGCAGAGCACAGGTTCTAGGCACACGGGCTCCAGTAGTTGTGGCACGTGGGCTCTAGAGCTCAGGCTCAGTAGTTGTGGTGCATGAGTTTAGTTGCTCCAAGGCATGTGGGGTCTTCCTGGACCAGGGCATGAACCTGTGTCCCCCACCATTGGCAGGTGGATTCCTAACCTCTGCGCCACCAGGGAAGTTCCAAGGTTGCAAATTTTTACTTTTAGTTTCACATAAGAAATACTGTTAACTTTTCCCATTAAGTTCTCTTCTCTTTTACCCTTCCTTCAGTGTAGTTTTTGAATCACTTTGTGTTAGTTTGATCATTGGGAAAATCCCAGTATCATTTTGGGCCATGGGTGACTTCCACTGTATCAGACTTCTCCCAACTCAGGGGAAGTCTTCTCTGACACCTGTCTCCCACCGTGATGTGCCAGAGCTGGCTGGTACCAGCCGATGTGCACATCTCTTCCCAACTTTGCATTCATCAAAAGCAAGTTGGTAGTATATCAACTATGGTGGGAGTGTTTACAACATTGGAATTGACCACTCCTACTAAATCAGTCCTCCTCTCCCTAAGCTGATTGTTAAACATTTACCAGCATATCACTGTCCCTGAATTATCTATATGTGCGTATACATTCTGATCTGTTTAAATGGTATGTTTTAGCATAAATAGTAAAAAGGATCCATCTGAAAATGTCTTTTCAAAGCAACCCTTCAAGTCCTGAGAAGATACCAGATCCTCTTCAGTAGCTACTCAGTCCCTCACGCAGCATGTTTGACTGTTTGCAATGCTGATTCAGAGAATCAGTAATCTGGAAGTTCTGGTCCTTCAGAGTTTCCCAAACGTTCTTGCTTAAACTCTTTTAATTTTAATATACTTTCTGAAAGATCCTCTTAGGAACTTGTTGAATTATGTGTTCACTTCTGGGTGGTTTAGTATCATGAAAGAAAATTCGTTATTATTGCTAAATATTTCAGACATAATAGAAGACACAAGGAATATTATAGTGACCACTCATGTATCTGCAGCCCGGCTTACAGAAAATTAGTTGAAGCTTCCTGTCTCTTATCTCTCTCTAGTTTCTGCAGAGGTAACTGTTATTCTCCATATGATGATTATCATTTTTACATATTTCTTGTTTTTTTCTACATATGTGCTATTTTGTTGTTTTAAATACATTTTAAAAAATATCATAACACTCTTTTAAACTTTTTTGCTTGATATTATATTTGTGAGAATTATCCAAGTAGATACAAGTAACTCACACTTATTTTCATTGCCAAATAGTGTTCAATTTAAGGATATATATCACCATTTTTCCATTCTTATCTGACAACACATTGATGCTGTTTTGATGTTTTAGGTTTTATAAAAAATGCTGCTGTGAACGTTTTTGTAGATGTTTCCTTATTCATATATCTGAGAGTTTCTTTAAAATATGTAAGTAAGGGTTGAATTACTGCATAATGGAGAATGCATCTCTACAGCTTTCTTAAATATTACCAAATTGCTCTCCAAAGTGATTATAATAATTTACATTCCATCCAGCAGAATATATGAGTTCTGCCTGCTCCATAATCTCCCCTAAATAGGCAACTGTTAGACTTCAATTTTGGCTGATATGATAGATGAGAAATTAACAAACTGGTTTTAAGTAAAAACATATTAGATCTGTATATTATTAAACACAAAATAGCAGGGGAGCCAAAAACTGGAAAAACCAAATGTACCTCAAGAAGAGAATGGATAAAAACAAGCAATAAAAAGGAATGCAGTACTGCTACATGAAAAGTATGAATAATTCATAAAATAATAATAGAAATCATAACACTGAATGGCTCCATTAATTGTAGGGAACTTGTTGGTTGAAAAGGGTGCAGTGGAATTTTCTGAGCTAATGGAAATATTCCATATAGTTTGAACATTCACAAGTGTACATATTTGTCAGAATTCATCCAACTGTACTTTTAAGATCTGTACATTTTATAAAATATAAATCATACATCTTTTTTAAGAGTACTGGAAGAAAATAGAAGTTCAAGAATCAAAGATAAAAAATATTGACTATGAATAGTAACAACCTTTTCCCCACGTCCACATTAAGGGAAAGACTCTTTTATTGCTTGAGGAGCATTCAGGGTTGCCTTTTTATTTTATTATTATTTTAAATCTATAACTTAATCAGGACAGTGGAAGCAACTGCAAAGAATTAGGGAGAAAGGATTTGATGGTTGGGTTGGAAGGAGAAGGGAGATTGGGAGTGACTACCTTGTCACACTGTGAAAGATATTGAAAGAGATTCTCAGATAAAGAGATTTTAACGCATTTTGCTCAGAGTTAAAAATATAGTCCCTCTTTAATGTTTTCCAAAAGCAGCAGTAAAAATTTAAATTACCTTCCAATTTCTCTTGGATGTCATACTGGCGCTTCATCTAAATGTATTCTCTCTGCTCAGATAGACCAGGAAACAGTGTTTCCTGAGACACACTGGTGTAATAGGTTAAATTTTAGTACACTTTTATGACTATTCTTAAGACACATAAGAAAAGTTTCAGCTTTTATTTCAAATGAGAAGTGACATTCACTGGTTAATTTATCTTAATTATGCAGGAAAAGTGTGATTTAAAAATAAATAATAAAAAGATGTAATTTATATTTGAAGCCAATGTATGTGGAATGTTAAATACTATAGTATTGAAAATATATAAAAACAACTTACAGCATCTGCCATTGGGAGATCTTGCTATTTGTAATTATTTGGTAATTTTCTGTTTTGTTTTTAGATTGAACAAATATCAATACAAAAAATAAATGCTGGAGAGGGTGTGGAGAAAAGAGAACCCTCCTTCACTGTTGGTAGGAATGTAAAGTACAGCCACTATGGAGAACAGTATGGAGGTTCCTTAAAAAACTAAAACTAAAAATAGAGCTAACATATGATCCAGCAATCCCACTCCTGGGCATACATCCGGAGAAAAACATGGATCAAAAGGATACATGCACCCCAATATTCATTGCAGCGCTGTTTACAGTAGCCAAGACATGGAAGCAACCTAAATGTCCATTGACAGATGAATGGATAAAGAAGATGTGGTACATTCATAAAATGAAATATTATTCAGCCATTAAAAAGAATGAAATAATGCCATTTGTAGCAACATGGAGATTATCATAATAAATGAAGTAAGTCAGACAGAGAAAAACAAATATCAAATGATATCACGTAATGCAGAAGCTAAAAAAATGATACAAATGAACTTATTTACAAAACAGAAACACAACTTGGAGAACAAACTTATGGTTACCGAGGGGGGAAGGATTGGGGCAGGGGGAGGGATAGTTTGGGAGTTTGGGATTGACATGTACACACTGCTATATTTAAAATAGATAACCAGGGACCTTCTTGGCAGTCCAGTGGTTGGGACTCTGGGCTTCCAATGCAGGGGGCGCAGGTTCGATCCCTGGTCAGGGAGCTAAGATCCCACAGGCTACAAAGTGTGGCCAAAAATAAATAAATAAAAATTAAAAAAATAAATAAATATAAATAAATAAAATGAAATAGATTACCAACAAGGACCTACTGTATAGCATAGGGAACTCTGTTCAATATTCTGTAATAACCTAAATGGGAAAAAAGTTTGAAAAATAGATACTTTTATATGTATAACTGAATCACTTTGCTGTACACCTGAAACTAACAAAACATCATTAATCAACTATACTCCAATATATAAAAAAATTTAAAAAAATAAAATTTTTTACTATTTTTAATTTTGGTCATATTCTGTATAATGTATACTTTTTATTTATTTATTTGTTTGTTTGTTTGTTTGTTTTGCCATGCCATGCGGCATGTGGGATTTTAGCTCCCCAACCAGGTATTGAACCTGTGCTCCCTGCTCTGGAAGCATGGAGTATTAACCACTGGACTGCCAAGGAAGTAAGTCCCTATATAGTCATATAGTCATATTAGACCATTCATTAAAAGCAGGAAGCATAAGGAATAACGATTTTGAATCGAAGATAATTAGAGGCATACAAAGGATGGAAATCTAAAATTTCAGGGTAATCTTTACTAGGTCAGAATTCTTAACTAACATCTTAAAATGATTCTTTGAGTTTAAAAATTAATGTTAAAAAGACAAAACACAGAAATGGAATACCTCTAATTTGATTTTTGCCTTTTTGGAAATAAAGTTTACTTAAACTCACAGCATATTGACAATGCATGATTGAAATCACTTTAAATGTGTGCTCCTATTCAATAGACTTTTTTTTTTAACATCTTTATTGGAGTATAATTGCTTTACAATGGTGTGTTAGTTTCTGCTTTATAACAAAGTGAATCAGTTATACATATACATATGTTCCCATATCTCTTCCCTCTTGCGTCTCCCTCCCACCCACCCTATCCCACCCCTCTAGGTGGTCACAAAGCACCGAGGTGATCTCCCTGTGCTATGTGGCTGCTTCCCACTAGCTATCTATTTTACGTTTGGTAGTGTATATATGTCCATGCCACGCTCTCACTTTGTCACAGCTTACCCTTCCCCCTCGCCATATCCTCAAGTCCATTCTCTAGTAGGTCTGTGTCTTTATTCTCATCTGGCCCTTAGGTTCTTCATGACCATTTTTTTTTTCTTAGATTCCAAATATATGTGTTATCATACGGTATTTGTTTTTCTCTTTCTGACTTACTTCACTCTGTATCACAGACTATAGGTCCATTCACCTCACTACAAATAACTCAATTTCATTTTTTTTATGGCTCAGTAATATTCCATTGTATATATGTGCCACATTTTCTTTATCCATTCGTCTGTTGATGGACACTTAGATTGCTTCCATGTCCTAGCTATTGGAAATAGAGCTGCAATGAACATTTTGGTACCTGTCTCTTTTTGAATTATGGTTTTCACAGGGTATATGCCCAGTAGTGGGATTGCTGGGTCATATGGTAGTGCTATTTGTAGTTTTTTAAGGAACCTCCATACTGTTCTCCATAGTGGCTGTATCAATTTACATTCCCACCAACAGTGCAAGAGGGTTCCCTTTTCTTCACACCTTCTCCAGCAT
>NC_041214.2:143604705-143613343 GCF_002837175.3 Physeter macrocephalus
CCCTCTATGCCTACTTTCTGGAGGGTTTTTATCATAAATCGGTGTTGAATTTTATCAAAAGCTTTTTCTGCATCTATTGAGATGATCGTATGGTTTTTCTCCTTCAATTTGTTAATATGGTGTATCACATTGATTGATTTGCATATATTGAGGAATCCTTGCATTCCTGGGATAAACCCCACTTGATCATGGTGTATGATCTTTTTAATGTGCTGTTGGATTCTGTTTGCTAGTATTTTGTTGAGTATTTTTGCATCAGTGTTCAGCAGTGATATTGGCCTGTAGTTTTCTTTCTTTGTGACATCTTTAGTTTTGGTATGAGCGTGATGGTGGCCTCGTAGAATGAGTTTGGGAGTGTTCCTCCCTTTGCTATATTTTGGAAGAGTTTGGGAAGGATAGGTGTTAGCTCTTTTCTAAATGTTTGATAGAATTTGCCTGTGAAGCCATCTGGTCCTGGGCTTTTGTTTGTTGGAAGATTTTTAATCACAGTTTCAATTTCAGTTCTTGTGATTGGCCTGTTCATATTTTCTATTTCTTCCTGGTTCAGTCTCAGAAGGTTTCAGTAGACTTTTTGATGATGGCTATTCTGACTGATGTGAGGTGGTGATAACTCCTTGTAGTTTTGATTTACAAGAAAGAGTAAAAAAAAAAAAAATTTAAACTTTCACACCCTCAAAACTACCATGGTGTTCAGTCAGGTAAAATTGAGTTGTAAATCCATGAGTGATACTCAGGGGAATAACAGACCACTGCCCTGATCTCTATCAGCTCACTTTTGTTCCATTGTAAAGGGAAACTATTTACATTGTTTTATGAGACAATAGAGAAATGGAGGTAGTTGTCATGAACTTTCTGGAATGCTTTGACACGTTGCTGGTCATTCACAAATCACAAGTTGTGAAAAATTGATCTAGTTCATACTCCTGATCTCAGGCAAGATAAAATCAGCCCTGTGTATAACACACTTCCCACCACAATTTGCTAAGGTAAGCAAAAGAATAATGTGCAAATATCATGACATGAGGGACATAATCCAAATGAGCATATTTACATATTTTCCAATTGGTCTCTAAGGATATTAAGACATGTATATAAGGTTAATCTGTGAACAAGACAATTAATAATAAAATGCACTTCTGGATATTTATCCAAAAGAACTGAACACAGGATCTTGAAGAGATATTTGCACTTCCATGTTCATTGCACCACTTTTCACAGTAGCCAAGAGGTGGAAACAACCTAAAAGTCCACTGATGGATGAATAGATAAATAAAATGCTGTATGTACATACAATGGAAGGTTTTTCAGCCTTGAAAAACGAGGAAAGCCTGTCATATATGGCAACATGGAGTCCTCAGGAGGACATTATGCTAACTGAAATAAGCCAGTCACAGAAAGACAAATACTGTATGATTCCACTTATTTAAGACATCTCAAGTAGTTAAACTCATTGAAATAGAGAGTAGAATGGTGGTTGCCAGGGGCTAGGGGAGAGGGGAAGATAGGAAGTTACCATCCAGTGGGTCCTGCAAGATGAAAAATTTCCAGAGATCTCTCTACAACAGTGCTCATAGAATTCACAATACTATACTGTTTACTTAAAACCTGGTTCATATGGTAGATTTCATGTTATGTGGTTTTCACCACAATAAAAAAATGCTAAATGTATGTAATAAATTTGATTTTGTGTTCATTATTTGTAGGCATTGTTCTTGTGAGTTTTTGTAGCTGTGATGGAGCAAAACAGCCCTTTCGTAGGAGTAGCTTCATGGAGAGTTTGGGATTTCAGGTTAAGGAGGGAGAGCTAGGGACACATCGCCAGGAAGCTGACTCTGAGGCTGGCTTTAAAGTCCAAGAAGCTTCAGTGGGGAGTACTCTTGGGATCAACACTGTGGTAGAGAGAAGGAAGTAGAATTGGGCAGAGAGAGAAGCCAAGTTCTATTGCAACCACACCCAGGCTTCTGCCAACGTGGCATGTAGCTGAAGCTAGATGGCCTTTTAGAGTTGGGCCAAATGGGGCCAAGGTGTCCAGGCCTCCATACCCTTGGATCCACCAGTCATTAGATGACAGGAGCCCCTGGGAAGGGGTTGTGACTTTGATCAAGGTGGCTCTCTTCTGCAGAGGGTAACCCCATGGAGGGGTGGGGATGGGGAAGCGCAGTACTGGGGAAGGAGCACATCAGTCCAGAAGGGCGAATTCATGACCCAAACTAGAGCGTCCGCTAGAGAGAGTTGAGAGAAGTGAAGACAGACTATTCAGAGGTTAAGGGGATGCAGAAAGTGAGCTAAGAAAGAGGGAACTGGATGAACCAGAGGTAGGTAGTAATGTTGCCCTTTTATAGAATAGAAGAGATGGGTTGGAATCTGGGACTATATTTCTGTGTTTGAGAAGAAATTTTCCCGTATGAGAATTTATACACGTCCATATTTTAAGTTGTGGTGTTAGTCTAAGATCTTTGCTTCACCGGAATATGGTTCAATATATGTTACAAGCACAATTTATTACTATTTTTGAAACAAATGTCATTTTATTTAAAATCTATTACTTTAGGGTAACTTTCGGCCTTTAGACTCACAGCTAAATATTTACTCTTATTATAATTATCTATATTTCTGATGCATGTTTTATTTGTGTATCACAGGTTCTTAAAGAAAAATTTTCTTTACCCTCTAATCTCCTCTTGAAGGTTCTATGGCAATTATACATTCTTTTTGTTCATACATAATAGATGAATACTGCAGAAGTAGGTTATTGAATTGTTTCTCTTATCTCTTGCCATCACCTTTTCAGCTGATGTGTAGTGAGTGGAAATTTAATATACAGATGTTTTCTTCCACTTTTATGCTCCAATTGCAAATCTAGGTTATGTGTTCATAAAAGAGAGTTTAAGGGAGTTAGTTAATTTTTGGACTAAACAGTGAACTAGATTGGATTCCAGTCCTTGTTCTGTATTAAGTATGTGTGGGACGTTGCCCACACAGTTTTATCTCTCTTGGTCTCATTTATTATTTGCAAAGTGCAGTTTTGGATTGCATGACTTTTAATGACACTGCTCAACCCCAATTTCATTGTCTGTTTAATGAATAGATGGAAATTTTCTATCTATTCACAATGCTCATTTTTTTTCAAAGAAAATGCATCTTTCCTTATTCACTGTAGTTCAGCCTCCACAGGTCATTTTGGTGCACCGTTAAATTTCAAACATTACAATTTCACTTGGTTTCATAAGCTTAAACCCAGTTTGAAGCTGTAGTAGGATCAATTATGTACAGCAATAAATTCATATGTTATAAAATACAGTCATTTCATTATTTTCCATAATTGGTCAAGAATTCCTAACAACCTTCCATTGTCACTGGAGGCAAGAAAAATTCAAACGCTCTTTCAGGCCTCTGTGTTCCCCATCCTATGTTCCAAGTGAGGAGATAGCTCACATGTTCCCATGAAGCTGAGGGGAGGGGTCCATATCTATGTGTGAATTGTTGTGTGTTGTCAAGACTCTCATGGGTCTCTTGTCTAGCTGGGCACCTGTTCTGTGTCTTCTGCTGTAAAACTGTCTGCTCTGGTTATACTGTGAGCTGTGTTTTCTCTCCTGCTGATGTCCAGGGATTGGGAAACTTCTCTACAGGCTCCATCCTTCTGGTTTCTGGAGCTATGACTTCTGGTAGCTGGTTCCTTGTGAGGTGTAATTGACAGTCTTCAGGCTTCTCCTCCACAGCATCTTGGAGCTGAAGATCCAGTGGAGTCTTTATTGCTACCTGTACCTCCCAGTCATTTGCAAGTGATCCAAATATTGCCCCTCTGTAGGACTCTTT
This sequence comes from Physeter macrocephalus, assembly GCF_002837175.3. Taxonomy (NCBI): domain Eukaryota; kingdom Metazoa; phylum Chordata; class Mammalia; order Artiodactyla; family Physeteridae; genus Physeter; species Physeter macrocephalus. Next base: position 143,608,522 of record NC_041214.2, read on the forward strand.
TGCCTTCCTGGGGGATTTTTTTGAGAGTCGGGAGAGTTGGCCTGTGTGTGAGCAATTCCCTGCTTCCTTCTCTAGGCCCAAGTAAAACTAGGAATTTCTGCCACACTGATCTCAAATCTAAGAAAAATCAATTTGATGATCTTTGTCTTCTTCCAGCTCATTTTGCCAATCAGCCATTTCCAGCCTGGAAGGCACATTGACATGTATTTATGGTATCCTTATCTAAGGTACCATAAATATACCCTAGGACCCATTGGGGACCGAACCCTACTGCTCTGGAGTTCCTAAACTTCTCTGGATGTTTTTATCAAATTCATCCATTGCATAAGCCTGAACATGAAGGTCTGACCATGTTTTTCCCTCCTCTTCCCTCAAGCCCCACCTGTGACCTAGAAAGTCTCTCTCAATTCCTTTTTGTTTTTGAGTCTGGGAGGGACTTCTCCTGTATCAGTTCTGTCCTCCAACTTCCCAAAGTGGGATTCATTTTCCACATTCCCTGGAGGAAGAATGATTATCAATAAGAAAGGTACTTTAGGTAGTATTGAAAACAAACATTATCATTCCCACTGCTGAAACATGAAGTTAAATCTCCTCAAAACTGAAAGACCAGTTGCTGTATCTTATATTAAGGAGAAGGAAAAATGTTTCATAGACCCCTTTTATTTTGATGGCAATGCATATCACATTGGGGGTACTGCTCTGACCCACTTACTGGGTGATCCTGTGGGCCACTGGGCTTAAGTGTGGTCCAGGAAATCTTCTTCAGCAGGTCCTGCAGAGCAAGCAACTCTGCTATTCGGATGTTTTGAATCAGCAGAATCAATTTTGCTTGAACTTTCTTTAGCTGATCGGGTTGTTCTGTGGTTCCTCTAACAGATCCCAGTAGGAGAATTACTGTGAGGCCTCTAGGGCAGCATGTTTCAAACTGTGTGTTGTGACCCACTAGTGAGTTGTAAGATCCATTTAACAGGTCTTGGGCAGTGTTTAAAAAAAAATGAAAGAGGATAGAATAGAAAGGAAAATATCAGAGTACATAGCCTATAGTAAGGCAACATTTATTGAAACTTGTTTATTTTTGTTCAAGATCTTCTAAGTATGTTATACTGGTTTACAAATTAAAATGCATTTCTTACAGAGTCCTGAGACCACAATTTTTGGAAGCCGCTTCTTTAGAATATTTGACCAAAGTCATGCTTGCCTGGTCAAATAACTTGTTTCCTTTCAAGAAACAGCTCTTGACTTGGTACTGGAAACTGGAAGGCAGAGACTAGGACCCTGATGGTAACACCAGAGGACCATTTTGCTCCTCATGAACTGGGTGTTATCTGATCCACCCATCTGTAAGATAGGGCCTGCCCAGCACCACCATATCATCAAATGGAAGTGACACATATGGAATCAGGTACTAACTGATACAGAGCACACACGACGTAAAGAAAATTGGTTGTTCTTCCTCCCAGCATACATCATGCTGCACACCTGCCACCTGTCCCACTACCCACGGCTAGAATCCCCTGGGGAGTTCCATTTGATCTGTTGACTGAGAAAAAAAGCGAATAAATCCTAATATATAGAAGGTTCCTCCAAAAATTCTAAAATTGGCTGTAAGTAGGTGTGCAACATTACAACCCTACCAGGTGCAACTCTGAAGGACAGTGGAGAATGGAATTCTTTCCAGAGGAAGGAAGTAGGCAGAGCTTTCCACTGGATTGCCTATTTCACCTGGAAGAATAGTCTGAAGTATAAGTTAATATTATTTCCTTGGTTTTGCTGGTGGTCTGGGATGTGAAGATTGGGTAAAAAGAAGGATGAGGAAGAGGTATGTGGAAGAGCCTGGAGTATGAGGTTGTTTGTGTTCCATGTTAATGCCCATGGCTATGGACCTTATGCTTATGTCCCTCCCAAATTCACATGTTGAAGTCCTAATGTGATTATATTTGGTAGTAAGGACTTTGGAAGGCAATTAGGTCGTGAAGGTGGAGCCCTCATGATGAAAATAGTGTCCTTATAAAAAGAGGAAAAGGGACTTCCCTGGCAGCCCAGTGGTTAAGACTCCATGCTTCCACTGGAGGGGGCATGAATTCGATCCCTGGTCAGGGAACTAAGATCCTGCATGCCACTCGGGGTGACCAAAAAATAAAAATAAAAAATAAAAAGAGGAAGAAAGCTAGCCCTCTCACTGTTCTCCATCATGATTATAGTTAGAGCCTAACTGGATAATCCAGAATAATCTCCCACGTCAAGATGCTAAACTTAATCACAACTGCAAAGTCCCTTTTTGCACATAAGGTAAGATTCACAGGTTCTAGGTATTAGGATCTGGGTATCTTTTGGTGTTATTATTCAGCCTACCATATTGGGTACTCTATCACTTGTATCTGAAAGCTTTCTAAAGGATACTCCCTTTAATATAGAACCATACATGGGGCAGAGGGGTACCAGCAATTTCCCAGGCTCTAGGATGATTATTTTGGGCTCCTTCCACCATGGAAGAACGTAATTTATTCTCCCTGACTTATGCTGTCATCCTGGATTTAGATTTTCTTTGCTTCTTACCATGCCATAAACACCTTCATCCCTGAACTTATTGAATATCTATAAGCTTCATCATAGTACCATATGCAACATTGCTCTTAACCAAAGAACTAATCTTATAATTTAAAAAAAGGTGTGGGCTGAGGATCATGGCATTCACTAGTCTTATCACATACCCTGTAAGTTAGAAGATTTCAATCTTCCAAAATAAAGAATTATTTTGACCTAGTTATGGCCCAGCTAGGAGACTAGTTTTGCAAGATACAGTATGAAGCAGAAGTTAGTATGTACTGCTGATTCTCCCAAGCCAGAATACATTGATTCTGAGAGGAGGTGGAGGAAGGGAAAGTGACAATTCTCATATTTATACACACATGCAAAATGTTGCTTCTATCCCCGGACTCTGGGATATTTTGGTTGGGGGATTTTAGAAACCAAGGAATAAATGGCTTTATCATGAGACACACTAGTTTCTTCAAATTGAGACTGGTCATTTCAGGCTTCAGGCTTTACAGCCACTGGATGAACATCCGAAAAAAGGAAGGAGGGGGAGGGGAAGGGGGAGGAGGAGAAGAAAGAAGAAAGAGAAAAGAAATGGTAGTGTTTCCTGGGGTGATTTATCCTATCAAAGGGAAATAGAATTGGTATATGCATGCATATTTCTTTATTTGTTATGTAATGTTTATTTGTATATATTTAATGCATATATATATGCCCACCTTTGTGGTTAGAATGTAATTTAGGTTAAACATCAAGGAAAATCAAAATAGCATCTTGACAGAACTAGAGAAAGATTGCAACGTCCCAAATATCCTGCAGATGATTGGGTTTGGTGCACATAATAACTGTGACACATTTACAGTTTTGGCTGATAAGTTCAAAGGACAGATTTGCAGCAAAGCATAAGAGTGGCTATTAGTCTGGAGATGTTCAGTGATCATGACCCCTTGAGTCTTCCCAGGTCTTCACTGGAGAAGACCTGGTCATGGTGTTCTGTCTGACCACGGTGAGATCCTGTCACATTGCAAGAAGCTGAGTTGGGGCTTACCAAGATGCTCATTCCCCAACCAGGTCACATTTAAATAATTAACAATGTGGATGCAAATCTGCATTTACTAAGCCATGTTGCTTGGCTCTAGCAGCCAGATTCCAGGTATGATTTCTAACTACGCCTCTAGCACCATCTGCTCCATCATCCACAAGTTGTATTGCGATGACCAGGCATCACATATTTGTACTTTGTAGCTATATAGAACCATTGGTGTCTCCTGGACAACAGGGCCAGGGAGGGACTTTGCCTACTTTACTGCACACCATGTGTCGCACGTAGCGTCATGTTTAGTGTAGGGCATATTCTCATTGTACCCTGTTCAGTTCTTACGGAAGTATCAGAATCACTTCATCACAAAAAGATTTCATCTAAATAGATTAAGTGGACTCCTGAAAGAACATAAGAAAGTGAATTTTCCTGGGTGTGTGCTAAAGTTTAACTCTTTCATACTAATGTAACTGACTATAAGGCAGGCTTCTAAATGTTAGGTTGAGTTCAGGGATCCTCAGCCTTTAGTAGGCCATGAACAGCTTTGGTTGTCTGGTGAAGCCTATGAAGCCCTGCTCAGTATGTTTATAAATTCACAAGATAAAAATAAATAGAATCACAAAGAAGATAAACTATATGGAAATGCAATTATCAAAATAATAAGCTTTCAATATTTTGAGATAGTAATATATGTGCTTTTTAGTAAGGCATAAAATAATATGTTCTAGCAGTGGGCTGATTGCTGTAATTTGAAGTTAGTTTTGAGCATAAATGCTATTTTGCAACTGTAAAAGTTGTAATATAAGAAAGTATCAGTAATTTCTTGGTGACACAAGCATAGGTATTGTTAAAACTATTGTGGTTTGTTACCCACATTCATAATTGGAAGAAATGCTAATTTGTTTAGACGTTAATGAAAATAAAAATTTATTTTTTTCCCCTCCAAGTTCAATGACCTCTGAATTCTATACACAAATCTCTTGGTTAGGGAATCCTAGATAAATTCTGAAGATTATGATGGGTATCTGAAGATAATTCTTCACAAGAGGACTACCATCATTAAATGTTTTATATCTTAATAACACTAATTTAAGAGAGATGTATTCTTATATTTCTTTGGGGTGTGTATTTATCAACTTATCTACATTGTTTCATAAAAAGTACTTCCTATTTCGGCCTCTCCTAAGATTTTCTGTCCCTGAACTTCCTGTTCCAATCACATGCATCCTCAGCAGAGTTTTCTTTCTC
>NC_041214.2:143613565-143647056 GCF_002837175.3 Physeter macrocephalus
GTGTTCAGCAGTGATATTGGCCTGTAGTTTTCTTTCTTTGTGACATCTTTAGTTTTGGTATGAGCGTGATGGTGGTCTCGTAGAATGAGTTTGGGAGTGTTCCTCCCTTTGCTATATTTTGGAAGAGTTTGAGAAGGATAGGTGTTAGAAATCCATGAGTGATACTCAGGGGAATAACAGACCACTGCCCTGATCTCTATCAGCTCACTTTTGTTCCATTGTAAAGGGAAACTATTTACATTGTTTTATGAGACAATAGAGAAATGGAGGTAGTTGTCATGAACTTTCTGGAATGCTTTGACACGTTGCTGGTCATTCACAAATCACAAGTTGTGAAAAATTGATCTAGTTCATACTCCTGATCTCAGGCAAGATAAAATCAGCCCTGTGTATAACACACTTCCCACCACAATTTGCTAAGGTAAGCAAAAGAATAATGTGCAAATATCATGACATGAGGGACATAATCCAAATGAGCATATTTACATATTTTCCAATTGGTCTCTAAGGATATTAAGACATGTATATAAGGTTAATCTGTGAACAAGACAATTAATAATAAAATGCACTTCTGGATATTTATCCAAAAGAACTGAACACAGGATCTTGAAGAGATATTTGCACTTCCATGTTCATTGCACCACTTTTCACAGTAGCCAAGAGGTGGAAACAACCTAAAAGTCCACTGATGGATGAATAGATAAATAAAATGCTGTATGTACATACAATGGAAGGTTTTTCAGCCTTGAAAAACGAGGAAAGCCTGTCATATATGGCAACATGGAGTCCTCAGGAGGACATTATGCTAACTGAAATAAGCCAGTCACAGAAAGACAAATACTGTATGATTCCACTTATTTAAGACATCTCAAGTAGTTAAACTCATTGAAATAGAGAGTAGAATGGTGGTTGCCAGGGGCTAGGGGAGAGGGGAAGATAGGAAGTTACCATCCAATGGGTCCTGCAAGATGAAAAATTTCCAGAGATCTCTCTACAACAGTGCTCATAGAATTCACAATACTATACTGTTTACTTAAAACCTGGTTCATATGGTAGATTTCATGTTATGTGGTTTTCACCACAATAAAAAAATGCTAAATGTATGTAATAAATTTGATTTTGTGTTCATTATTTGTAGGCATTGTTCTTGTGAGTTTTTGTAGCTGTGATGGAGCAAAACAGCCCTTTCGTAGGAGTAGCTTCATGGAGAGTTTGGGATTTCAGGTTAAGGAGGGAGAGCTAGGGACACATCGCCAGGAAGCTGACTCTGAGGCTGGCTTTAAAGTCCAAGAAGCTTCAGTGGGGAGTACTCTTGGGATCAACACTGTGGTAGAGAGAAGGAAGTAGAATTGGGCAGAGAGAGAAGCCAAGTTCTATTGCAACCACACCCAGGCTTCTGCCAACGTGGCATGTAGCTGAAGCTAGATGGCCTTTTAGAGTTGGGCCAAATGGGGCCAAGGTGTCCAGGCCTCCATACCCTTGGATCCACCAGTCATTAGATGACAGGAGCCCCTGGGAAGGGGTTGTGACTTTGATCAAGGTGGCTCTCTTCTGCAGAGGGTAACCCCATGGAGGGGTGGGGATGGGGAAGCGCAGTACTGGGGAAGGAGCACATCAGTCCAGAAGGGCGAATTCATGACCCAAACTAGAGCGTCCGCTAGAGAGAGTTGAGAGAAGTGGAGACAGACTATTCAGAGGTTAAGGGGATGCAGAAAGTGGGCTAAGAAAGAGGGAACTGGATGAACCAGAGGTAGGTAGTAATGTTGCCCTTTTATAGAATAGAAGAGATGGGTTGGAATCTGGGACTATATTTCTGTGTTTGAGAAGAAATTTTCCCGTATGAGAATTTATACACGTCCATATTTTAAGTTGTGGTGTTAGCCTAAGATCTTTGCTTCACCGGAATATGGTTCAATATATGTTACAAGCACAATTTATTACTATTTTTGAAACAAATGTCATTTTATTTAAAATCTATTACTTTAGGGTAACTTTCGGCCTTTAGACTCACAGCTAAATATTTACTCTTATTATAATTATCTATATTTCTGATGCATGTTTTATTTGTGTATCACAGGTTCTTAAAGAAAAATTTTCTTTACCCTCTAATCTCCTCTTGAAGGTTCTATGGCAATTATACATTCTTTTTGTTCATACATAATAGATGAATACTGCAGAAGTAGGTTATTGAATTGTTTCTCTTATCTCTTGCCATCACCTTTTCAGCTGATGTGTAGTGAGTGGAAATTTAATATACAGATGTTTTCTTCCACTTTTATGCTCCAATTGCAAATCTAGGTTATGTGTTCATAAAAGAGAGTTTAAGGGAGTTAGTTAATTTTTGGACTAAACAGTGAACTAGATTGGATTCCAGTCCTTGTTCTGTATTAAGTATGTGTGGGACGTTGCCCACACAGTTTTATCTCTCTTGGTCTCATTTATTATTTGCAAAGTGCAGTTTTGGATTGCATGACTTTTAATGACACTGCTCAACCCCAATTTCATTGTCTGTTTAATGAATAGATGGAAATTTTCTATCTATTCACAATGCTCATTTTTTTTCAAAGAAAATGCATCTTTCCTTATTCACTGTAGTTCAGCCTCCACAGGTCATTTTGGTGCACCGTTAAATTTCAAACATTACAATTTCACTTGGTTTCATAAGCTTAAACCCAGTTTGAAGCTGTAGTAGGATCAATTATGTACAGCAATAAATTCATATGTTATAAAATACAGTCATTTCATTATTTTCCATAATTGGTCAAGAATTCCTAACAACCTTCCATTGTCACTGGAGGCAAGAAAAATTCAAACGCCCTTTCAGGCCTCTGTGTTCCCCATCCTATGTTCCAAGTGAGGAGATAGCTCACATGTTCCCATGAAGCTGAGGGGAGGGGTCCATATCTATGTGTGAATTGTTGTGTGTTGTCAAGACTCTCATGGGTCTCTTGTCTAGCTGGGCACCTGTTCTGTGTCTTCTGCTGTAAAACTGTCTGCTCTGGTTATACTGTGAGCTGTGTTTTCTCTCCTGCTGATGTCCAGGGATTGGGAAACTTCTCTACAGGCTCCATCCTTCTGGTTTCTGGAGCTATGACTTCTGGTAGCTGGTTCCTTGTGAGGTGTAATTGACAGTCTTCAGGCTTCTCCTCCACAGCATCTTGGAGCTGAAGATCCAGTGGAGTCTTTATTGCTACCTGTACCTCCCAGTCATTTGCAAGTGATCCAAATATTGCCCCTCTGTAGGACTCTTTTGCCTTCCTGGGGGATTTTTTTGAGAGTCGGGAGAGTTGGCCTGTGTGTGAGCAATTCCCTGCTTCCTTCTCTAGGCCCAAGTAAAACTAGGAATTTCTGCCACACTGATCTCAAATCTAAGAAAAATCAATTTGATGATCTTTGTCTTCTTCCAGCTCATTTTGCCAATCAGCCATTTCCAGCCTGGAAGGCACATTGACATGTATTTATGGTATCCTTATCTAAGGTACCATAAATATACCCTAGGACCCATTGGGGACCGAACCCTACTGCTCTGGAGTTCCTAAACTTCTCTGGATGTTTTTATCAAATTCATCCATTGCATAAGCCTGAACATGAAGGTCTGACCATGTTTTTCCCTCCTCTTCCCTCAAGCCCCACCTGTGACCTAGAAAGTCTCTCTCAATTCCTTTTTGTTTTTGAGTCTGGGAGGGACTTCTCCTGTATCAGTTCTGTCCTCCAACTTCCCAAAGTGGGATTCATTTTCCACATTCCCTGGAGGAAGAATGATTATCAATAAGAAAGGTACTTTAGGTAGTATTGAAAACAAACATTATCATTCCCACTGCTGAAACATGAAGTTAAATCTCCTCAAAACTGAAAGACCAGTTGCTGTATCTTATATTAAGGAGAAGGAAAAATGTTTCATAGACCCCTTTTATTTTGATGGCAATGCATATCACATTGGGGGTACTGCTCTGACCCACTTACTGGGTGATCCTGTGGGCCACTGGGCTTAAGTGTGGTCCAGGAAATCTTCTTCAGCAGGTCCTGCAGAGCAAGCAACTCTGCTATTCGGATGTTTTGAATCAGCAGAATCAATTTTGCTTGAACTTTCTTTAGCTGATCGGGTTGTTCTGTGGTTCCTCTAACAGATCCCAGTAGGAGAATTACTGTGAGGCCTCTAGGGCAGCATGTTTCAAACTGTGTGTTGTGACCCACTAGTGAGTTGTAAGATCCATTTAACAGGTCTTGGGCAGTGTTTAAAAAAAAATGAAAGAGGATAGAATAGAAAGGAAAATATCAGAGTACATAGCCTATAGTAAGGCAACATTTATTGAAACTTGTTTATTTTTGTTCAAGATCTTCTAAGTATGTTATACTGGTTTACAAATTAAAATGCATTTCTTACAGAGCCCTGAGACCACAATTTTTGGAAGCCGCTTCTTTAGAATATTTGACCAAAGTCATGCTTGCCTGGTCAAATAACTTGTTTCCTTTCAAGAAACAGCTCTTGACTTGGTACTGGAAACTGGAAGGCAGAGACTAGGACCCTGATGGTAACACCAGAGGACCATTTTGCTCCTCATGAACTGGGTGTTATCTGATCCACCCATCTGTAAGATAGGGCCTGCCCAGCACCACCATATCATCAAATGGAAGTGACACATATGGAATCAGGTACTAACTGATACAGAGCACACACGACGTAAAGAAAATTGGTTGTTCTTCCTCCCAGCATACATCATGCTGCACACCTGCCACCTGTCCCACTACCCACGGCTAGAATCCCCTGGGGAGTTCCATTTGATCTGTTGACTGAGAAAAAAAGCGAATAAATCCTAATATATAGAAGGTTCCTCCAAAAATTCTAAAATTGGCTGTAAGTAGGTGTGCAACATTACAACCCTACCAGGTGCAACTCTGAAGGACAGTGGAGAATGGAATTCTTTCCAGAGGAAGGAAGTAGGCAGAGCTTTCCACTGGATTGCCTATTTCACCTGGAAGAATAGTCTGAAGTATAAGTTAATATTATTTCCTTGGTTTTGCTGGTGGTCTGGGATGTGAAGATTGGGTAAAAAGAAGGATGAGGAAGAGGTATGTGGAAGAGCCTGGAGTATGAGGTTGTTTGTGTTCCATGTTAATGCCCATGGCTATGGACCTTATGCTTATGTCCCTCCCAAATTCACATGTTGAAGTCCTAATGTGATTATATTTGGTAGTAAGGACTTTGGAAGGCAATTAGGTCGTGAAGGTGGAGCCCTCATGATGAAAATAGTGTCCTTATAAAAAGAGGAAAAGGGACTTCCCTGGCAGCCCAGTGGTTAAGACTCCATGCTTCCACTGGAGGGGGCATGAATTCGATCCCTGGTCAGGGAACTAAGATCCTGCATGCCACTCGGGGTGACCAAAAAATAAAAATAAAAAATAAAAAGAGGAAGAAAGCTAGCCCTCTCACTGTTCTCCATCATGATTATAGTTAGAGCCTAACTGGATAATCCAGAATAATCTCCCACGTCAAGATGCTAAACTTAATCACAACTGCAAAGTCCCTTTTTGCACATAAGGTAAGATTCACAGGTTCTAGGTATTAGGATCTGGGTATCTTTTGGTGTTATTATTCAGCCTACCATATTGGGTACTCTATCACTTGTATCTGAAAGCTTTCTAAAGGATACTCCCTTTAATATAGAACCATACATGGGGCAGAGGGGTACCAGCAATTTCCCAGGCTCTAGGATGATTATTTTGGGCTCCTTCCACCATGGAAGAACGTAATTTATTCTCCCTGACTTATGCTGTCATCCTGGATTTAGATTTTCTTTGCTTCTTACCATGCCATAAACACCTTCATCCCTGAACTTATTGAATATCTATAAGCTTCATCATAGTACCATATGCAACATTGCTCTTAACCAAAGAACTAATCTTATAATTTAAAAAAAGGTGTGGGCTGAGGATCATGGCATTCACTAGTCTTATCACATACCCTGTAAGTTAGAAGATTTCAATCTTCCAAAATAAAGAATTATTTTGACCTAGTTATGGCCCAGCTAGGAGACTAGTTTTGCAAGATACAGTATGAAGCAGAAGTTAGTATGTACTGCTGATTCTCCCAAGCCAGAATACATTGATTCTGAGAGGAGGTGGAGGAAGGGAAAGTGACAATTCTCATATTTATACACACATGCAAAATGTTGCTTCTATCCCCGGACTCTGGGATATTTTGGTTGGGGGATTTTAGAAACCAAGGAATAAATGGCTTTATCATGAGACACACTAGTTTCTTCAAATTGAGACTGGTCATTTCAGGCTTCAGGCTTTACAGCCACTGGATGAACATCCGAAAAAAGGAAGGAGGGGGAGGGGAAGGGGGAGGAGGAGAAGAAAGAAGAAAGAGAAAAGAAATGGTAGTGTTTCCTGGGGTGATTTATCCTATCAAAGGGAAATAGAATTGGTATATGCATGCATATTTCTTTATTTGTTATGTAATGTTTATTTGTATATATTTAATGCATATATATATGCCCACCTTTGTGGTTAGAATGTAATTTAGGTTAAACATCAAGGAAAATCAAAATAGCATCTTGACAGAACTAGAGAAAGATTGCAACGTCCCAAATATCCTGCAGATGATTGGGTTTGGTGCACATAATAACTGTGACACATTTACAGTTTTGGCTGATAAGTTCAAAGGACAGATTTGCAGCAAAGCATAAGAGTGGCTATTAGTCTGGAGATGTTCAGTGATCATGACCCCTTGAGTCTTCCCAGGTCTTCACTGGAGAAGACCTGGTCATGGTGTTCTGTCTGACCACGGTGAGATCCTGTCACATTGCAAGAAGCTGAGTTGGGGCTTACCAAGATGCTCATTCCCCAACCAGGTCACATTTAAATAATTAACAATGTGGATGCAAATCTGCATTTACTAAGCCATGTTGCTTGGCTCTAGCAGCCAGATTCCAGGTATGATTTCTAACTACGCCTCTAGCACCATCTGCTCCATCATCCACAAGTTGTATTGCGATGACCAGGCATCACATATTTGTACTTTGTAGCTATATAGAACCATTGGTGTCTCCTGGACAACAGGGCCAGGGAGGGACTTTGCCTACTTTACTGCACACCATGTGTCGCACGTAGCGTCATGTTTAGTGTAGGGCATATTCTCATTGTACCCTGTTCAGTTCTTACGGAAGTATCAGAATCACTTCATCACAAAAAGATTTCATCTAAATAGATTAAGTGGACTCCTGAAAGAACATAAGAAAGTGAATTTTCCTGGGTGTGTGCTAAAGTTTAACTCTTTCATACTAATGTAACTGACTATAAGGCAGGCTTCTAAATGTTAGGTTGAGTTCAGGGATCCTCAGCCTTTAGTAGGCCATGAACAGCTTTGGTTGTCTGGTGAAGCCTATGAAGCCCTGCTCAGTATGTTTATAAATTCACAAGATAAAAATAAATAGAATCACAAAGAAGATAAACTATATGGAAATGCAATTATCAAAATAATAAGCTTTCAATATTTTGAGATAGTAATATATGTGCTTTTTAGTAAGGCATAAAATAATATGTTCTAGCAGTGGGCTGATTGCTGTAATTTGAAGTTAGTTTTGAGCATAAATGCTATTTTGCAACTGTAAAAGTTGTAATATAAGAAAGTATCAGTAATTTCTTGGTGACACAAGCATAGGTATTGTTAAAACTATTGTGGTTTGTTACCCACATTCATAATTGGAAGAAATGCTAATTTGTTTAGACGTTAATGAAAATAAAAATTTATTTTTTTCCCCTCCAAGTTCAATGACCTCTGAATTCTATACACAAATCTCTTGGTTAGGGAATCCTAGATAAATTCTGAAGATTATGATGGGTATCTGAAGATAATTCTTCACAAGAGGACTACCATCATTAAATGTTTTATATCTTAATAACACTAATTTAAGAGAGATGTATTCTTATATTTCTTTGGGGTGTGTATTTATCAACTTATCTACATTGTTTCATAAAAAGTACTTCCTATTTTGGCCTCTCCTAAGATTTTCTGTCCCTGAACTTCCTTTTTCAATCACATACATCATCAGCAGAGTTTTCTTTCTCTCTTCCTTCCTCCCTGTTTCTTACATCATCTCCAGTCTAAGAAAGCTGTTTTTGTTTTTGTTTTTTTCTCCTTTTCATCTGTGTGGGAACAATAGGTGAGACAGTTGATCTACAGGATATACATCCAACAAAAGATTTTGATCCATAATTCATGTTCCAGTCAAACATAAGCATGAGCTTTTACCAGTGATAACTTATGCATAATCACATCATTCATTGACTATAACTTCAAAGTAAAATTCATTTATAAATGTACATAGTATATAAATCAGAGTAATCAGCCATTTGGGGGGAATTTGGAAATACTTCCTAAATTAGTCATTTCCACAGTGATTCAAATACATTAAGTTTGTCAGAAGTCATGTCCTATCCAAGATAAATTTACTCTCCCTGTCCTCTAGAATTAACAATATGAAGGGAAAGAGAAGGCATGCATGAAGCCTTAAGAAATATAGATGAACAATAATTGTAGGAGTCCCATTGATGGATACTCTGCTGGTAGGTTTAAGAAAGAGTGAGGTTATTTGGAAAAGGTTTTTCAGAAGACACAAGATGTATACTGTTGTTGAAAGGAAGAGAGGGATGCAAATGGCAGGCAGGATAAAAAAGACTGCGTCAAGTGATACAGGGCTCAGAGGGACCCCGAAACAGATAGGTGGAGGACAGAAAAATGAGTGCAGAGGACCACAACAAATTAGACTGGCACTGATGGTGTTTGGGGGTTAGAAACATGATAGATATTGGAACAGATGGATAAGGTGAGAAATATCTGCAGAGAAAAGTAAATGCAATAATAAGTTTCTGTTTGATACTAAAAATGTTTCTATTTGATTCCTTGCTATAAAAGATAAGAAAGTCCTTAGAGGGTTTTAAATAGCAAACATGTATTAAAGTATAAGAAAAATTGGAATTATTAAGCTAACAGTGTATTTTGGAACCACATATTGGTAAAATTATGCTACAATGATGTAAGCAGTAGACAGACTACATTCATTCAATGGATACATTAAGATAAATAATATTTGATTGCCTTTGATCCTTTAATAAAATAAGTTTTGCCATATATAAATATTCCATATTCAAAGGAGGATAACACCAAAATTAGATGTTGATATGTTTGTTTAACATATTTTTATAATCTTTATGAAACTGGTTTGATTTTCAGAACTCAGTTTACTTTTATGGCTTTGCATCTGTTTAGATTTTTAGTCATTTGTCAATTTTGTTTTATTTCATTAGAGTTGGCTATTTCTTGACCCTAAGCATTTTCCATCAACCAAATGTTTTTTGTGAACAAGTAAATTTGACTTTTCTTAGAAAACATAAACCTTAACCTAAAAAGCTACATTTTATATCCAGAAGCTATATAATTGATATTATACATAATAAAATATATAAAAGTCAATTTCGATAGTTATTGCATAATTTCCTTCTAGCAGCATTAGTTCCATTATTATCAAGCAACTAAACAAATAAACAAAAAACCTCATTGTACTGGAGGACCTGTTAAGGTCTATAGTATATATATATATATGAATTTCATTTTTTTCTTCATTTTTATAATTATAATCAATACAAATTAATTTTAGCAATCTTTTATATAGAATGAATGTATTACAAAATAATTACTTGTTTAACTGATAGCATAAAATACTTTCATTAGCAGCATTCTGGTTTGCCTGATACAAGGTGTGATTGGTTTAAAAACATCAGAAAACCTCTCACCTATTAATGCATTTAGTCAATGGACCATGAAAGCTCCAAAGAGACTCATTCTGGTTTATTGAGTAAATAGGTATTTGTTCATGATGGAGTTATTCCAGTCTCTTGAGTGAAAGTTTGTTTTAGAATTTTCCAAAAAAAGTTTTAAAATGCACTTATATAGTTGTAATACAATTATAATCTTAAAATGCGGTTTAGCATTAAAACTGAAGAGATGTTAGATATTTAGTGTTTGAATACTAAGAAGAGACCATTTTAAATTAATAAGGAATCAATTTTTTTCTAGGAATAATCCCTTAAACAGCCTAGCAAATAAAGAGTATTGCCAAATGTTCCTTCCATTTCTTCTTCCACCATTATCTTTCATGAAAAAAAAAATATATGCATTCTAAAAGCAATAATACCTGGAAGGATAATATGGATACATTTTTATTAATGAAATTTATTAAAGCTACAATAATTCTCCTAAATTAATCCTCAAAGCAAGTGGAAAAACAGAAAGAGGCCAAATGTTTCCCTAAGCTGTTTAGTCACACAAATTGAATTTAGTTCGACTCTTAAATGAGTTCCTTTGTTGGATTTACAACATCAGGTTTAAATAACTAGCTCCCAAGCTCTCAGAGTAAGAGTCAAGTAGTATGTTTCTAATTTCAGGAGTAGTTCCCCTCAGATTTATTTTATCCCAAATCCTCTAACACTACATTTCTATAAGAAATTCTGTTGGGTATTATTCCACTTAAATACGGAGCCATCTTTCATGTCCATAAATCTCCTTTTGAATGTGATTGGACCTGTTTGAGGGTAGAGGATAAATGGGATATGAGAAAAAAATGATAATCTGACCTTCAGCTTTTCCATTAAAAAATAAAATAAAATGCAGCATTTCTGTGTCTTGTGAAAATGATGTTGCTATGGAGACTGCCTTTATGAATCCCAGTGAAACTGATGTTAGCAACGTTCTTCTGATTTTGACTGTCCATGAGTTGTCTGCTTCTCATTCTCTAAACCTTTTTATTCTTTGTTGAATATACATCTGTAGGGCAGCAGAGCAAGGCATGTAAATCTGTAGGACTGTCATCTTTTTCCATAACAAAGTAGAAAATATGGAGATAAGACATTGGCATTTGCAAGGAAAATAATGCTTTTACACATTGAATGGAGAATATTCATAAAAATAACTTTTCGTGCTTGCTGTTCACATGTAGGAAAAGGAGAAAAAGCATAAGAAGTCTGAAAACTATTTTTCCTCTTTTTATAGTGTTTACATGAAAATACTGCATAAATAATATTCAAACATGTTAATTTGGTCTCTGTTGGTTTACAAGAAATAAAGTGTACACTGCATTAAATTTTCTCAATAACATGTTTTTCTTTAAATTTTACAACAATAACAGATGTCCTGTTATTTGTTTCCATAAACAAACACCAACTTCTCTTTCTAAGTGTTCTTCAACCCAGATTGTGTCATTTAGGAAGATGAGAGCAAAACTCCAAACTGAACCTACTCAAATGAAACCTCTTTCCTCAATGTAAAGACCCGATGACCAAGCTGAGAAAGAGCAAAATATTTTTCCCTGGTAAAGAGTTTTCATATAACATCCTACTTTAATTTACGAGGTGTTAATTTTTAATATGTTGCCCCTTTTAAAGCTGGCGATTTGATTAATGTAAAAATATCACTGATCATTTTCTCCTGAGCCCTCATAGCATCTTGTAGATGTCTTAGACTACTGGCCCATTATGATAATGATTGGCTTCCTTATTTATGTCTCTTCCAGGCTGTGAGATGTTGGATGCTGGACCAATGCTGTGTTTTCATTGCCCTTCTGTCCCCAGCGCACTGCACAGTGCCTGGAAAATGGAGGGTGGGGTGCACTCAGTCTTTATTGAATGAACGTGGATCAAGTCATGTACTAAAGATTTGGTGAATTCTTCCCTTCTGATTTTTGAAAGGTCTCTTTAAAATGTTTCTGATGTTCAGTTGAATGTATACCTTAAACTCTCAGTTTCTTTCCTTTACAGAATGAATTTAGGTTCCAAGTGAGACTGCCTATAATTTCCTATAAGATTTCAAGGCTTGGAAAGGTATAAGAACATCTCACTGAAGCTTTACTTCTATAAGAAATTTAAAACTAGTTAAAAAAAAAAAAAAAAAAAACTCACAACAAGCCAAAAACTATCTTGGGAGTACAGAAGATATCCTTTATACTTTTAATATGGCACTATATATGCTGTGGGAAATATGCATTAAAGGACAGCTAAGTACTATTTATCTTCAGGTAAATTAAAATGACTTTAGAAAATCTTTAAGAAAAAGTATGCGGTGGGGGGTGGATATTAATTGTTTTAGGGTGGAGTTTTATTAAATATGTGGCTGTTGATTTCTTAAAATTCCTCTTCCTCGGCATTTTTAAGAGGACTTCTCTTCTTGTTTTTTCTTCAGCCATTTTCACGTTTCATATCTTCTCAGTACAGACTTTCCCCAGAGTTCTGCTCCAAATTGTGTCTTTTCTAACTCTGAATTTTTTGTAAGTACTGCATCCATTTTTCTTTCTTTCTTTTTTTTTTTTCTGCACGTATGCTGATATCCTCAAAATCTGCCATCCAGATTCTCCCCAGGCGCCTAAAACTTAGCTCATCATCTTCTCTGCCCAAATCTCTCTCTCATCTATACTCCAGATCTGTGCTTGAGAAATCTCCAGCCACCTAGTCACCCAAGCATGAAATCTAAGAGTCATTTTGGCCTTGGTCTTCTCTCTTAACCCATTCATCCAAGTCCTCTCAATTTAACTTCCTAAAGATTTCTAGATTCCTGCCCTTACCCACCATCTCTTTGAGACTCTTATTGTCTCTCTCACCTGAACTTTTATGATAACTCCTTAATTGGTTTCCCATTTTCCAGGCTTGACATTTTTGGAATCCATCCATCCACCAAAAATAGCTATCCCCCTAAAATCTGACCTTTAAAAAAATGGTCTAAGGTTGCTCATTTTCTACCCCTATTGTATAAGGTCACTTTGACCTGGCCCTTTCCCATCTCAAGAGCTTCATTTCTGTTATCTATGCCTGAGATTTTACTCTTTGCACTTGTTACCCAACTAAAGAGTCTGTATTTCTCAAACATATATGCTCAGCCTATTTTCTCTGCCTGGAACATCTTTCTCAGTTTAAAAAAAATCTAGTTTGTTTTTATTTATCCTTCAATACTCAGCTAAGGTGTTTCTTTCTGAAGCCTTCCATTTACCACTTTGTTGGATTAAGTTTCCCCGCTGTTGGAAATTAGTGTATCTTATCATTTATTACATTACAATTATGTTTACTTGTATCACCCCTACTAGACATTGAATTTGTTGAGGTCCCAAACTATTTCTTATTCATTGATCACGGTGCCTAATACATAGTAGGAGTTAAGTAAATGTCTTAAAATTGAACTAAGTTTAAAGAAGGAAAAATATTTGGTTAATATTTATCAGTGCTAGTATTTTGTACAATCCCTAAGTCAAAGGTTATCTTTTGGGGGGCATGTAATACTGCTTGCCACCCTACTAGATGCTACAGGAAAAAGATTAGGTAAACTTTTCTTCCCATCAAAAACCTGGCAGAGGTAATTATCTTTGCTTCCATTTTAGAGCAGAGGGGGAAAAAAGTATAATATCATACACCTAATAAGGGGTAATTTTGAAATTTATACAGAGCTAAATTCTCAACAATATGGCTTCAAATGGGGTAAGAGAATCTTGTGCTCAAGCTTTTTAAACTAAGGTGGGCACACAGCTTTCAGGAGTTGTGTGTAAGCTTATATATGGTTTGTGGTAAGCATGGTGGCTCCCTCTTTATTTCTTTACCTAACAGAGTTTGAAAATTAAAATGTATCTCCCCTCATCCAGAGATGAGTTTTCTGAAGTATTGCTATCATGTGTAGAAAAGTGGTCAACAAGGATCATACAAAATAACAAGCTAAATTGACATATGCTTCTGTGGTCATTTAAATAATTTCTACATGACTGGTTATTTTCCCTTGGAAGTTTGCTATTATGACCTTGGATTAATGATCTTTCATGCTTGTTAAAACTCCAGACTAAAAGTGTATCTGGCAGTTTTAAACCTGGAAAGAAGACACTGTGCCAATTATCCTGCTCTTTTCATTTAAAATAGTTATTTTAATTTTTCATTTTTCCTCTATAGGATAATGTAAAATGGAAAAGAATAATTATTACTTTATATGCTACACTTTTAAAAAGTGCATTTTCATTGCAAAATAATCATAGTCTTGTTCATTGGAAATAACAGACTTTTTCTATAGTGCATTTTCTTATCAATTTGTATTTATAATCTCTGCAATTGTGTTACTGCACATAAAATTATGCAGAAATCATTACAGAAGCAAATGGAATGCTAATGACATGGAAGTAATTCAGGTCATCTCCTGTTAAAATTTTATCAGTAAGTATTTCACTGAATACCAAATTTTTGGTAATGCTCTATGTTTGGGGACTGATTTTTAAGACTTCAAAATACAATTGAAAAGTAGAATGTATGCATGTGAAATTTTCCTTTCTGCCTCAGTCTTAGAGGTAAGTCACCAGTTCAATACATTTGGTTGGCAGCAATGCCTGTGGTCATGCTATTCAGAAGTGGTAAGATAAAATCAAAAGGCTTTATCTCACAAAATACTAACCTTGAAATAACGATTATTAACTTTAGGAGGGTGTGATTACAGTTTGATAGTTATCTGTCTTGATAGGTATTGTTATGGTTCATGTGTTTTTAATTGCTGTTTTACATTATTTTAGTGTGTGAAAGCATATCCCAACTTCTTTATTTATCTGCTGGTGAAATATTCAGTTTTTGTTTTTGTTTTTGTTTGCCTGCTAGAAACAGTGACACAATGAACAATCTCATAATCCTTATGCGTAAGTGTCACAGTTTCTCTAGGTCATATACCTTAAAGTAGAATTGCTAGACCATAGGGCAAATAGCCTGAGGCTATTTGCCCTCCCATCAACAGTGTATGAGGGTTCCAGGTGCTCCACAATCTGGCCCAGCTATGATGATTAGATTTTTCTTTATTTTCTTTAACATTTTTTAAATTAAGGTATAACTGACGTACAGCATTACATGAATTTCAGGTATACAACATAATGATTCAATATTTGTGTCTACTGCAAAATGATCACCACAATAAGTCTAGTTAACTTCCATCACCATACATAGTTACAGAATTTTTTTTTCTTGTGATGAGAACTTTTAAGATCTACTCTTGCAGCAACTTTCAAATATGCAATACAGTATTAGTAACTTTAGTCACTATGCTGCACATTACATTTCCATGACAGAAGCACCTTTCAGATATGCAGTATTAGTAACTTTAGTCACTATGCTGCACATTACATTTCCATGACATTTATTTTATAACTGGAAATTTGTACCTTTGATTCCCTTCACCAATTTCACCCACACCCTACCCCCAGTCTCTGGCAACCACCAATCTGTTCTCTATATCTATGAGCTTTTTTCCCCGAAATTCTTTAGAGTCTACATATATGTGAGATCACATGGTATTTGTAATTATTTTTCTCTTTTCTTTTTAAGTTTGCTTATGTGACCCGATTAAATGTTATCTCAATGTTGCTCAAATTTGTTTTTCTCAATTTCATAAAATTAAGCATGATTTCATGCGCAAACTTTGGAATTTTCTTTTCATATCCATTAGCTATTTTTCTGTTGGGTTGTTTGTACTTTTCTTACTAATTTTTCTGTTTTTTGACACATTCTATATTTAAATATTTTTATCAATTACATGCATTGCAAATATAATTTTTATGCCATGGGCTTGCAGTTTTGTTTTCAAATGGCACCTTTTGTTATATAGCAGCTTTTAATTTTAATGTAGTCTAATTTATCCCTTTACAGTTCATAATTTGTCTTTTCTTTCTTTTTTAATTAAAAATCCACCCATACCTTGGCTACAAATATATATATTCTTTTATATTTTAAGAAATTTTCATACCTTGCTTTTTTCACTTTAAGTCTTAATCTATCTAGAAGGGCATGTGTGTATACATGCATGCATTTGTGTAAAGTGTTACAGGGATTTATTTTGTTCCATTTGAATAATCAGTTGTCCAGGCACCATTTATTGAATGATCACATTATATCCTCCTCATTTCTAACTTTAATACCATCTCTGGGTTACATTAAATTATAATATTCATGTGAGTCTCTTTTTTTTTCCTGTGATCTCCATTTTGTGCAATTGGTCTATTTGTTTATTATTATGTCAAGAATATATTGTCTTTATTACTACAGTTTCATCATGAGCTTTGCTATTCAGTAGGCTATCACCCTCTCCACCAGTCAAAATTAGTATTTCTCCAGTATTGTCTTGTATATATTTGACCCTTTGTTCTTCTAAATACATTTTTAAATGATTAAAATTTTAAATTAGTTTAAATAAGATCCTGTTACAATTTCTTAAAAAATTTATTTATTTATTTATTTATTTTATTTTTGGTTGTGTTGGGTCTTCGTTTCTGTGTGAGGGCTTTCTCTAGTTGCGGCAAGAGGGGGCCACTCTTCATCGTGGTGTGTGGACCTCTCACTATCGCGGCCTCTCTTGTTGTGGAGCACAGGCTCCAGACGCACAGGCTCAGTAGTTGTGGCTCACAGGCCTAGTTGCTCCGCGGCATGTGGGATCCTCCCAGACCAGGGCTCGAACCCGTGTCTCCTGCATTGGCAGGCAGATTCTCAACCACTGCACCACCAGGGAAGCCCTACAATTTTTATTATAACTATATTTAATTTATCCAATATTACATCTTCTTATCCATGACTGTATGCTTCCATTTAATTTACAAGGTAAATATTTTCAAAAAAATTGTATAGTATTTTCTATATAGTTCTACTACAGATTTTGGTACAGTTATTTCCAGAAAACTTATTTGTTGCAATTATAAAAAGTATTTTTAAAAAACATTTATTGGTTATTCATTGAGAGACAAGTAATTTTTGTTAGATTCTTATTTTCAGCAAACTCACTGATTCTTATTACTTCTAATAATTTTTCTGTTTATCTTAGATTTTCTATGTAGCTAAACATATCATTTGTGAGATCTGATTTTTCTTATTTAATCCTTATTTCTTCATCTTGTCTTACTACTCAAGCTGACAATGTTAAAATATAATTTGTAAGCAATGGAATCTTATAAGTGTTCAGTCAGATTTGACAAGTTTTATTTTTCTAAGAAATATTACAATTCATTTAAATTTTCAAATTTATTGGTATAATATTGCTCAATGTATTATTTTGTCAGAGTGTATTTCTACTCCTATATTGTTTATTTGTGTCTTTTGTTTTCTTAAAAGAAAACAAAACACCTTTTAGAGGTGTATTTACTTAAATAGCTGTTTCAAACAAATAGCTTTTGGGTATGTTTACTGAGTTTATCTTATTTTCCTTCTGTAATTTTTAAGAAAGTGTGCTCTTACTCTTATTTAGGGTTTCCATGTTGTTCTTTTTCTAACATCTTTGGTTGTTTTGCTGATAGTTTTCTGTATTTCTATAGGAATTTATTATTATAAATTTCTAAAAACTGAGTTACCTAAATTCCATGAATTTTGATGTGAATATTTTCACCTTTTTCAATGTGAAGTATTTTATAGTTGCTACTATGATTCTTCCTTGACTCAAAAATTATGTAGGTACATGTTTTGTAATTTCAAAATGTTTCCATTTTCTCACATTATCTTTTTGTTATGAATTTTTAATTTAATATCATATTCTATATTATGGCAATGTTTCTTCTTTGTTTAAATATGATTTGAATTCTAAAATGTCTTTCCAGTTTTAAAATTTCATATGTATTCTGTAATTACAAGATGCAACAGTCCATATATGACCAACACTTAGTTAATTATGCTGTTCAAATCTTCCGTATCTTTTGTTTGCTTGATTTATTAATTGCTAGGAGACTTGTAAAAAACTCCCATTATGTGGATTGACATGCTCTTGCTAGTGCTGTAAAAATTTATTTGCTGCAATTTAAAGGCTTTAGTATGTGTGCGTAAGTTTATAGCTGTTATTTTTTCTTATAAATATTAATTTTACAGTTGTGCAGTAACTTTATTTACTCTATTAATTTATTTTTGTCTGATATAGGTGAACCATTCCTTTTAACCTTCCCGTGTCATTAAATTTTAGATGGGAATTTCGTAAATAGTGTACAGTTGGGGTTTTTAATTGTATTTAAAATATCTCATACTAAGTGAAGTAAGTCAGACAGAGAAAGACATATCATATGATATCACTTGTATGTGCATTTTAAAAAATGATACAAATGAACTTATTTACAAAATAGAAGTAGACTCAGACATAGAAAACAAACTTAAAGTTATCAAAGGGGAAAGGTGGGAGGGAGAGATAAATTAGGCATTTGGAATGAACAGATACACACTACTACATATAAAATGAACAACAGGGACCTACTGTATAACACAGGGAAATATATTCAATATCCTGTAATAATCTATAGGGGAAAAGAATCTGAAAAAGTATATGTATACATACACAACAATATGTATGTATATATATACATACAACATTGTACATCAACTATACTTCAATATAAATAAAGTAATAAAATAAAATATCTATCTTTTAGAAGCTACTTGGTCCATTTATATTATTATAATTATTTATATGTTTGCATTTATTTTTACCATCTTACTTTTTTCTTTCTATTTACTTTGATTTTCCATGTTTTGTTATTCTCTTTCTAGCCTTCCATTGGGTTAGTAAAATTTCTTTACCCCTTTCTTTTCCTATATGTATAGTGTAAAACATGCATTTCTAAATTCTACGAAGTAAGTCTTGAATTTTAACTTGTATATTTGGCTTAAAATTTATAAAGTTTATTATCATCTGTACTTTCTTTATGAACAATTCAAGTACCTTAAAGGCTTTAACTCTGAAAAGCTACCCCTACTTTTATGGGGTCATTTTTATCTCTATTTTAGAGGTCCATTTTCATCCCTAACTTTTGGAAATTTCATCTCTTACATGTAGGGATATGAAATGGTAATATATTCCAGTTATATTCAGATTAGATATGTGTAAGTAAAATAAACACACACATAAACACATATAAAAGATAAACTTATTTATTAAAATGAATTAAAACAAACCTTTGAAAACAAATTTAAAATTCATAAGAAATATATGCTTTTTCTGAAAAATGCAAATTATCAATATTGAGACCAGAAGGGAGAAAAAAAATAACTTGAAGAAATAAAAATAAAAATGAGATACTTGTCAAACAGCTAATATGCACAATGAGAAAATAACAAGACTAGATAATTTTATAATTCTTTCATAGCATTAAAGAATTTTACAAGACAATTCTTTCTTAGCATTAAAGAAAAGATTCTTCTGAATTTATTTAAACTATTCCAGAGCCTAGAGAAAGAAGGAAAGTTTTCCAATTCTTTCATGTAATTAGCATAACGTTGATTTCTTCTTTTCCTGGAATCTGCATTATAGCTATCCTATCTGCTTCTTATGCACACTAATTTGAGAACAACTTCCATAAAGTAAAGATTAATAAATTTGATGACATTAAAATCATTTTTATGACAATAACAAATAAATCATTTGAGTGTAAATACACACACAGAATAGGAAAATTATTTGTATCTGACATGATAGAAAAATGGTGAAATTGATAAACTCCCAAGAAATTCATAGAAATCAATACGAAAAAACCCAACAATTCCATAAATTCTGGCAGACTATAAAAAGAGTTCAAAAAAAGAGACATTTAATGACCTATTGATATTCGCAAAGATGTTCAAACTCACTCATGATTTTTAAAATGGAAACTTAAAGAGGACATACCAGTCCTCACCCATTAAAGCAGAGAGAGTAAAGTAGTTTATATTACCTACTGCTGTCAAGGTGGAAGGTGGGAAATGGGCATAAATTGGTGCAGGTTGTTTAAAGAAGAATTGGGTGATATTTTTCAAAATAAATATGAGCATGGCATTTGATTAGATTATTTCACTTTGAGAAAATTTCTCTACAGATACTGTTTCACTGGTGCATGCAAGATGTAGATACAAAGATAGTCAATCAAGTGTTGTATAAAAGTGCTAAAAATCGAAGTAGTCCAAATGTCACTAATAAGAACCAATTAAATAAATTATATTTAGTACAGTCTATTAACAGAATAAGGACAATCATGAAAAGAATAAGATAAATCACAAATGACTGAACAAATATTCATGTCAAAAAGTTACATGGGAAACATGCATGTTCCCAAACATAAATCTACTTTCATATTTCAATCTCTATACAATATACAGGTATATTTTGTTTATGGGACGAAGAACATACACCGAAATGTTAACAGCAGTTACTACTTAGAAATGAGGTTTAAGAGATGTAGAAAACCACTCACTTTATCATATTTTTTTATATGGCTCTACAGTTTGATTTTTTTATGGCCAGAATGGATTGCTTTTCTAATTACAGGTTTTAAAGGTTTGGATGTACGGAGGATTACAGCAAAGCAAAGGTGGTTGGGTAAATTTGGGCCAGTTGTGCTTCTGTCCCAAGGGACTAGATGGCGTTTGTTGGGCAATAGAGGAACTTCAGAAGGTTTTTGAGCAGGCAAGTGAGCTCAGTGTTGTCCTGTCGGTGTGCTCTAGGTTGAATAATTTTGTCCCTCCAAAATTCGTATGTTGAAACCTAACCCCAAATGGGATGGTATATTGGAGGTAGGACCTTCGGGAGGTGATTAGATAATGAGCAAAGAGTGCTCAGAATGGAGTTAGTGCCCTTAAAAGAAATCCAAGAGATTCCTCACCCCTTTCACTATGTGAAATTCAGCAAAAAATGGCTGCCGTCTATGAACCAGGAAGTGGGCCCTCACCAGACAGTGAATCTGCTGGCGCCCTGATCTTGACTTCCCAGCCTCCAGAACTGTGAGAAATAAATTTCTGTTGTCTATAAACCACCCAGTCTATGTTGTTTTGTTATCTCAGCCTGAATGGACTAAGACATAGTGTTTAGCAAGATTAGTGCTGTAGCCCTAAGAGAATTAGAGCTGTGGAGACCAGCTGGATTATTTAAAAATAATCCAGGGGAGAAGAAAAGTGGACCTGAACTAGGTGAAAGCTTTGGGGATGGACAGAGGGCATGAATACTGGAAGGTGTCAAAAGTATGATTATAGGAAATAACAACTGATTGTTCAGGGAACAGAAAGGGACAAGTCAATGGTGAGTGTACCTTATACCCTATAGATACTTTAGAAATGGGCCCAGAAAGGCTGAATGAAGGTTAGAATAACTTTCATGGAATTGTTTATTAGATCTTATAGGCAATTTTCATTGACATATTTTTCTTTAAACATAAAAATTCAATAAGTATGACTCATATTTCTTCTTTTCATAAAATTTTTTCTCTTGATATCTACTTTCAGAAGATGTGTATCTTTCAGGACTTGTTAAGAGAGTAATATCAGGGTGGGTAAAACTTTTAATATCATAAAATGAGAGCAAGGAATAAGGAACTTATTTTTTTCATTTATCTTGAGGTTGATAGGGTTGAAATTATTACCTTGCTCTTTTTTTTTAATGTAAACTCACCATATAAGTGGGTCTCTTAGAATACCAAGAATAAGATAATAACAAGAAAATATAGAAGTTCTTTTTCTTTCTAAGTTTATTAAGGATTCAGTTCATAGAAAGTCAGTGAAGCAGTTAAATTAACAATTCTTATTTGTGATTTTGGTTTAGCTCAAAGGAAGCAGCTTTATTTTGGATAGGTGCAGTCAACAGAAGAGCCAGTTTTGTTCATATTTGGTAATTTCCCTGTAGTGTGTTTTAACTGAGATTAAAGGATAAAAGGGTTGCTTTTGGAAAAACAAAAGGGAAAAGAGTCTTTCATCATATAATGGATCCAAAATCATTCCTTTATTACACACACACACACACACACACGCGCGCGCGCGCACACACAGACACCAGAATAAAATAAAGAAAAAAATTTGTCCAATAAAAATAAGGACATGGATCTTCTCCACAATACCTGTCTATATATTTTTCTTTTCTTTTTTTTTTTTTTTTTTTACTTTTTTTGACTGCACCACGTGGGATCTTATTTCCCCGACCAGGGGTCGAACCCGTGCACCCTGCAGTGGAAGTGCAGAGTCTTAACCACTGAACCACCAGGGAACACCTCTGTGAATAAACTAAAAGCCATTGAATTGTACACTTTAAATGGATGAATTGTATAGTATATGAATTATATCTTAATAAAGCTGTTTTAAAAGAAAAAAATAAGGATATGGAAATAATGAAGCTAAGTTTAAATGAAGCACACAGGAAAATGCATGCTATACATCACTTTACAATATTAGAGGGGTGCCACACATGGATTTTTAAAGCAATGAAAGGCATAAAATTGAGTCACAGTATTCAGATAATTTCTTTTTGTTAACTGAGGTGAATTTTACATATTGTGAAAATTAGTTTTGACAAATTCAATGAGTTTTGACAATGGAATTACCCTTGTAAATAGCATGACATAACACATTACCATCGCCTCCCAAATTGTCTCATACACCCATTCAGGCAATTCCCCATAGACGATCATTGTTCTGATTTCTATCACCCTTGGTTAGTTTTTCATGAAACTCATATAAATGGATATTCTCGTAAAAATGCATTCTTTGGTGTGTACATCTTTATAAGATAAAGTTTTTATGTTCATTTATATTGTTGCATGTGTCCGTGTTCATGCTTTTTGTATCAATGAACATCATTTTATTGGATGAATATAACACCATTTGTTTATCCATTCTCTTTTGATGGGCATTTTAGGTTGTTTCCTGTTGGGGATTATTATGAATAACACTGCTATATTCTGGTGTAAGTCCTTTTGTGGACATAGGCTAATAGAAGTTTATATGACCAATTCTGTGAGTCTATCACTCGAAGGAAGCAGAGAGGAAGCTGGAAGTGTGGGCAGTTTGGGCATCTGACATTATACCAGGGAACATCTTTACCTTCCACTCAAACTATTTTCTCCCCTCTTGGGACAATCAAAGGTGGCTCGTTGTCAGATGAGGTTCTGCTGCATCAAGAGACAGCCCTGCTGCCATTGACTCTGATTGCCATGGCCACACGTGACCTCCCATGTCATCTGTTTCCGATTGCTTTCATTCACAGTGTGGAAGAGATCCAAGAGGCATTTTCTTCCACTAAACTGTCAGCCATCCTCATCTCCAGCCCTTTTGCCTCCATGTTTTAGGAAATGCTGCAGTTCTGCCCAGATTTCCGCCATGCATTTTCTCACTCCTTTGCTTTCTTGGGAGAGAGAGTTAGGAGTTGGCTCTTAGGCAAATCTTTTAGTTTATCCCCAATTGGATTATTTCTATTAGAAATTCCACTAATTTTTCATAACATGTCATTGGTACACTTCTGCCATCTCTGATGCCAATGCAGATTTTCCATCATTTTAACTTTTTTTTAGCCCTTTCATTTAGGTTCTGGGAGGGAAAACCTGGATGCCAATATTCCAGTCCTGGTCTTAACCAAATGTACTCTTTACTCAGAATTTTGTTTTCTTTAACATTTCTTTGGAAGTTTAGAATTTAGGCACTAGTATTTCCAAGTTAACAAAGAACAAGGCAAAAGAACCAAAACATTAATTAGAGTTTGTGTGTTTTCAAATTCTGGAGTAATAGCTTGTTCTAAAATGTCACTATGTTACAGATTTATGACTCTGGTTGGATCTGAACAGTACATTTGAGAAGGGATTACACAGTTCCTTTCTTTGCTATGTCATGTTGTGCAGGTGGCATTTGATATTATTTTGTGCTGTTAGGCTTTAAAAAGTTGACAAGAATTTCAATGAGGAAAGATCTAAAAAGCTTTAGCCTAAGAATTCTACTATATCGGGAGTAATATGTAAGAGAATGATGAGTTGTAACTTTTATTTATATAACTAGGAAATAGGCAAAGTTTAGATAATGGGGAAAAAATCTATAAAAATCAAGCTACTCATCTTCATTAGCAATATAATCTGTTTTCTAATATCAGCCTTAGGATTCTTCAGTAAGGTTAAATTAATGTTAATAATCTTAACTTTCTTCCAACTCTCCACAGTTAAGGAATCTCCAAAATCCTCTCCGCCCCTCGAGCCTCCCCCACCTATTTCTCAGAGACTCAGAAATAATTATCTTCATAATATAATTACTTTCAATATTTTTTTCTCTTTCAAATTGACCCTTCATACATGAGCTTCATATACTCAAGTCATCTCAACCTATAAAAATTGTATGCGTCTCCTGCAGTGAGTCAAGATGCACAAGGGACTTCATCCTTGTTGAGTCATTTCCTATAGCTGCTACTGTCTCTGATGGAGACGGAAGCTGTGACCACCCTCCAAGTTCAACAAAGACTTCTAACTACAGCGATGTCAGCCTTGGCTGGTGCTGTCACCTTTAGCTGCTAGTGCTAATAATGGGCCATCAACAATGCTTGTCATGGTGCTGTTTCCTTCTGTCTCCATCTGACAGTGCTGCAGTGTGCCAGGGTCTCTATTCCAAAGAAGGAGAAATTTCTTCTCAGCGACATCAGAGAGTCAGGCTGTTCCAGAAATAGGGCGACTTTGGATCTCTGTTACACTGTGTTTGCATATGGGTGTTTACTTAGATTTTGCTCTTAGGGCTTGGCTAGTCATCTGAGAAATGGGGTCACTGGGCCAGAAGAAAATGTGAATCTGAATTACCTGGGGTATTTGTGCTAATGGTCTTTTTAGTTAGGTTGTTATTCCCTGGGAGAATCCTCTGGCCCTCTGATGGTTTCACTCACCAGTATTCCAGGCAGAACAAGATAGATTTAAGTTCTAGTAGTAACCACAATTTAGTCTTAAGCTGTTAATTACATACATATTGTTTTAAAAATCAAGATTCTGTTCTTTCTTTCAGAGTCAGAGACTATAAAACTTATTTTAAGCCATTGAAATGTAAATAGTTCAAATTCTTGGGCTCAAATTTCATCTGTAATTTCAGATGCCAGAGATTACCAGATCATATCACACCTGAAATATTATTTGCATACAGATACATATGTTTTCTGATAGAGAATCTCATTCTACTGCTATACATAATACATATTTAGAGCTGGCCTAGCAGAGTTAGTATTTAATATTGATTGTGTAGTTGACATGTTCTTGCCTATCAGCGTGGAAAATTGGACAAATTACTGTTTACTGTTAAAATTTACAAATTTACTGTTTCCAAGCAGTTTAAAAATGTGAACTATAACACACAAAGAAAAATTCCAATAATTCATGTATATCTTAAACAATTATTAATAAATATTTTTAATAGAAATAGATATAAAATATCACAAATCATAGTGAAAACACTAAAGTAAACATGATTCAGGTCCTGAAACAGAACATTACCTGCATTCTAGATGCCCCCTTCAGACCTGCTCCCAAGCACTGCCCAGATCCCTCCCCAAAGATCATGACTATTCTGGTTTTTAATACCATTGATTAATTTTGCATGTTTAAAAATGTTTTAAATAAACTTTTGACTTAAGACACATGCTCAGTAAAGTGCACAAATTTAAAACTTTTATAAAGTGACCAAATCTATGGAAAAAATATGCCAGATGCCCACTCATGCCTCCTTCCAGAAATTCTTCCCCCAACCAGAGTATACCTACTATCCTTACTTCTCACACCATAATTTAACATCACTAATTTTTGAATTGTATAAAAATGGAATCATATGCTATGTCATATTTTGTGTTTGGCTTCTTTTACTCAACATTATGTTTAATGTTGACTATTGAACATTATGATTCTAACAACATTCATCAACAAGGATGATTTTTTTTATTGTTACAGTAAGAATCATTCTTTTTGATGAATGTTGCTGTAAGTCATTTATTTTTCATCGCTGAATGGTATTCCATTCTCTGAATATACCAAAATTCATAGACATTTGGGTTGGTGAACATTTGCATTGTTTCTATTTTGGGGTATTGCAAATAGTGCTGCTGTGATGAATGTTTAGGAATGAGAATAGGAGCTTCAACAGTGCTTTGATGAACATTCTTATACTGGTTTTTTGATGTGCATACAAACAATTCTATTGGTTATATACTGAGTTGGATAATTGCTGTGTCATAAGTCAGACATTTGTGGAACTTTAGTACCTACCATCAGTTTTCCGAAGTAGTTGTATAAGTTTTCATTTCCATCAGCAGACTATGACGATTGCTGTAGCTTCACATCCTAGCCAACAGTTGGTATTGCTAGTCCTTTTAATTTTGGTGAGAATAACATTTACTTAATATTCATTTCTTTGGTATTTGTGAGACCAAGATACTTTTTTTTTTTTTTTTTTTTTGCGGTATGCGGGCCTCTCACTGTTGTGGCCTCTCCCGTTGCGGAGCACAGGCTCCGGACGCACAGGCTCAGCGGCCATGGCTCACGGGCCTAGCCGCTCCGCAGCATGTGGGATCTTCCCGGACCGGGACACGAACCCATGTCTCCTGCATCGGCAGGCAGACTGTCAACCACTGCGCCACCAGGGAAGCCCCAAGATAATTTTTTTAAAAATTTTATTTTATTAAATTATAGTTGATTTACAATGTTGTGTTAATTTCTGATGTACAGCAAAGTGATTCAGTTATACATATATACACTTTATTTCATATTCTTTTCTACTAAGGTTTATCGATATATATATGTATATCATATGCTATACAGTAGGACCTTATTGTTGATCCATTGTATATATAATATTTTGCATCTGCTAATCCCAAACTCCCACTCCATCACTCCCCTACCCTCCTCCCCCTTGGCAACCAGATGTTTGTTCTCTATGTCTGTGAGTCCGTTTCATAGGTGAGTTTGTGTCATATTTTAGATTCCACATATAAGTGATGTCATATGGTATTTGTCTTTCTGTTTCTGACTTACTTCACTCAGTATGATAATTTCTACGTCCATCCATGTTGCTGTAAAAGGAATTATTTTATTATTTTTTTATGGCTGAGTAATATTCTATTGTATATATGTACTACATCCTCTTTATCCATTCATCTGTCAATGGACATTTAGGTTGTTTCCATGTCTTGGCTATTGTGGATAGTGCTGCTGTGAATGTAGGGGTGTACGTATCTTTTTGAATTATAGTTTTGTCTGGGTATATGCCCAGGAGTGGGATTGCTGGATCACATGGCAGCTCTAGTTTTAGTTTTTTGAAGGAACCTCCATACTGTTTTTCATTGTGGCTGCACCAGTTTACATTCCCACCAACAGAGAAGAAGGTTTCTCTTTTCTCCACACCCTCTTGAGCATTTGTTATTTGTAGACTTTTGAATGATGGCCATTCTGACTGGTGTGAGCCCAGGTTACTTTTTATATGCTTACTGGTCATTTGAGAAGCCTCTGTTCAAGTCTTTTGCTCATTTCTTTGTTATTGTGTTCTTAATCTTGTTCTTAATGAACACATCAGCAATAATTTTTCCAATCAGATTCCTCCCAGAATGAAAGAAGCTGAGGACATCCAGCACTCTGTAGAAGCTGTGGCTTTCAGATGGGCAACTGGCGACTGTGTTTTGGGTTCCCATTCTTCACAGGTATCGCAGGAATCTGACTGGCTCACTCGAGCACTTGCCTACTTGTTCTTATGCTGCTTTTCGGACTATTGTTATCATTGACTAGACAACACTGCATTCTTCTGCCTGTCCCTTGTTGTACAGGCAAATTCTAAGTAACAAAGTATTGCTCTGGAGAATACAGCCAGGGACTTTATAATTCCAGAACCTCCAGCAACTATAAAGAGGACTGGATAAATTGCATTTGGTGGGTTACTTGACAGCAGATTTGCACAAAGGATGCCATGGGCTACGGTGAAATAATGTGTGCTACTCGTGTGAGGCATGCTTGGAATAAAAACACACAAAGCTGTATTCTCAATAATACAGTGTAGGAAATAACACAGAAGTTAAACTGAAGATCTCTCTTGGCCTTTTAGTATATATTCAGTAAAGCATGTTAAAGAATTGCTTTACATTGAGGAAAGCATCTTTTAAAAAGTGTTTTAGAGGCTTTTATGAAATAATATGGGAAGGTTGTATTTGTGTCTAACTCCAACAATAGATATTATTATAAGAAATATTTTTTCTTACTATTAAAGCAAAACATATTTAAGAAAGATATAAAGGAATCCAAAATAAAAAAATAAAAATAATCTATCATCCCAGAAATAATTTAATATAGCCTTTCCACATTACTATATACAGGATTTTTATATACATTATTTGTGTATACATTATTTTTAATGAGAATATATGGTATTGGAATCTGATTTTTTGTTGTTCATTTAACAATGTATGGTTAATATTGATGTTAATGAAAATCTTCAATAATAGTCATTTGAATGGCTGCTGCGAATTATTTAGTTTTACTGATGGATTCCAATTATACAGTCATTCCACCACTGATAAGCATTGAAAATTTTTCTTTCTTTTCCACCTCCCTCCCACCTTCTCTCATTGTCTCACTATTCTTGGTGTAAGTCCTGTTACAATGAGAATATTAATAGCTATATATGTGATCCATACATGATTATCCTCTCATGCCTAATAACTAGAAATATAAGTAACAGATCAAAGGGTATGTGCCACAGTGCAAAGATCAGCTAGACTCAATAGGGTACCAGCAAAGAGTATCTTTATTCTTTCCACCACTATCCCTTTAAACTTCCATTGTGAACCCATTCTTTTGTTCTACAACTGGATGAAATCTTGGGCAGTTTTCATAGCTTTTCGTGACCCTCTCAGTTAATAAACAGATATTTTGTTTGACATTTAAAAGAACTGTCCAAAACTTGGAAGAATTGTATGGTCTAATGTGATTAAGTGTTCCTTCTGGAAGTAATTACCATTACTGATAAGATTCTCCAGCAATTCTCTGATAGACATTAATAAACCTGAGAGCCCCTCCTAAAATTCTAACAGTGTTCAACTTTAGGAAGAGCCTAATGTTTAATTAGCTGTTGCATTATATTTTATCCCATCTAACAACTATTATACAGCCATTTTCTCTATAAAATGTACCTCCCTGAGGAACTATATGAATTGACATGTTCATAAGCCCCTTTGTGGCAAATTTCAAGATAAATTCCAACATGTTCTTTTTTTTTTTTTTTTTTCTGTGGTACTCTGGCCTCTCTCTGTTGTGACCTCTCCCGTTGCGGAGCACAGGCTCCGGACGCACAGGCTCAGTGGCCACGGCTCACGGGCCCAGCCGCTCCGCGGCATGTGGGATCTTCTCGGACTGGGGCACGAACCCGTGTCGCCTGCATCGGCAGGCGGATTCTCAACCACTTCACCACCAGGGAAGCCCCCAACATGTTCTTAATCAATTTGTTTGAGAAGATGGCTTAACAAACATTAGAAAGTTCTATCTCAAGACTGACTGGGGTTTATTCAAGGTAGATAAATACAAAATTTTTTTTCAAATTGATCAACATAGTTGAATAAAACTACATTATGAATAAAAAATAAAGGTCATATAGTCATAGTGAAAGATACAGAAAAAAAAAATTTGGTCAAATTCAACATATTTATGATGAAAACAAACAAATACACAGAAGCCTTCTTGCAAGTTAGAGTAAATAGAAATAGAAAGAAATTTTCTTAACCTGATAAAGAATATCCATAAATAACCTATAAGAATAAACATACACTGTTGTGAAATATTGAAAATATCCCCTCAAGATTAAAAACAGGATGATGACACCTCTTTAATTCAATATTTTAATTCAGTCTCTAGCCAATAAGACTAGAAAAAAAAAAGTGTAAGGATAATTAAGAGGGAAATAAAGGTGCCATTATGTAGAACAAGATGATTAGGTACGTAGAAATTCCAAAATAATTTTAAAAGCTATTAAATTCATAGTAAATTGAGCAATGTGACTATACTGATGATTATAAACAAGAAACAATTGTATGTTTAGGTACCAGCAACAAATGTATAGGGAAACAAGTTGTAAGAAAGATATTAGTTATAAGAACATCAAAAAATCAGACACATAGGAATATATCTAAATAATGATGTGCAATATCTTTTTCTTAAAATCCAAGAACCAATCAACAGAAATGAAATGACATCTATATAAATTTAAAAATATTTCAGGAGGTTTTGGAAGCCTCATTATGGTAAAGATTTAAATTATTCTCACACAAGTCTAAGATTCAATAAGGTCATGATAAAAAATACTATAAAAATAGTATTTATCTATTTATTTATTTTAGAAATCACCAAGATGAATTTAAAATACATTGGGAAATGTCAACGGCCAAGGATGGCCCAGGCAATCTTGTAAAAAACGAAGCTGAAAGACTTAGACTATCTATCTAAATTATTATAGAGCTATAGTAATTCAGAGTGCGGTGGTGGTATACAAATGGACAAACTGATGGAACAGAGTCCCAAAGGAAAATTATATATATATATAGTGACATTATTTGTAAAAGCAATAAAAGGTAAGTGTTTTTAATAAATAGACTAGGCCATTTGACATTCAAATGGGAAAAAAAGATCTTGAATATCAAATGGCCTAACGTACCATACAGAAAAAAATTTTTTTCAGATGAATTGCAGATACAATTGTTAAAAGTAAAACAATAAAGATATTCGAGGAAAATGTGATTACCTTCATCATTTTGCTTAAATAGGACAAAAGCACTAACCATTCAAGAAGAAATTCTATCAGAGAACTTGTTTATCGAAATGCATAGTAAATCTTCTGCTATGTTCATGATGGGGTAACTGGATCCAGATTTTTTTCTCCTGCCATAAATAATTAGAATACTGGACAAAAATTGTAATAGGTTTTAGAACTCAGAACACAGAACTGTGAACCATGAGACAGGGAAAAAAAAGAAGGGAGTTGGAGGAACACTCTGGCTATCTGGGTGGAAGTACTTCCTGGATCATGGCGCAGGGAGTGGAATCATAAGGAGAGCATGGTGGTCCCCAGGGTTTGAGGAGATGGAGTCCACTTTGGAAAGAATGAGATAGCTGCAAATTGCAAGGAAGAATACTAGGGGAGATAAAACTGCATGGAGAAAGCTCTAGAAATCCGTATAGGATGCCCTTGATTGTGTTGATGAATACCAAGCCTCATATGTGTAGGGTGAAATGTCATGAGATCGGGAAAAGAGCACCAAGGAAGGTATAATCTGAACAGTTTGCAGACCTCAAATAGGGCTGGAAGACACTTTATATTCTAACCAGATAGAATGAATGTAGTCATTCAACGTCTGGGGCATTGGGCAAAGATGGTAGAAGGGCCATGCCTCTGTAATGTGGCTATGCCCTAGAATAATGGCTTCTCTAGACAAGCTAAGGAAAGATCAAGCAGCTCTGCAATTAATTTTAAAACTTGACAGAACAAACTTTAACACCCTTGAAAAGAAGACTATAAAATCCAGTCCTCATCAACAAAACTTCACTGTGTCCAAAATTACAAGACATGAAAAGACATGTGAAGAAGAAGAATGTAACCCATTAACAGGAGAAAAATTAGGCAAAAGGAGAAGACAAATGGCCAAAATGATGGAATCAGTAGACAAAGACATTAAGAAATCTTCTATAATTATTGTCTATGTGTTCAAGTATTGAAAGGGAAATGAACATAGTGAGAAAAAAATAGAAGATAAAACAAAGAAAATATAGGGAAAAGAACATGTAACACAATGAATAAGAAACAACTCAGTGAATGGACTTAAAAGTGGAATAGATGTAGAAGTTCATTAGAAAACTTGAAAGTAAAGTAATTAAAAATATAGGGACTTAGGCAAAAGAAGAAAAAAGACTGAAATTAATGACCAGACATGCTATCAGCAGTTGAATTGTGTTCTCCCCTCCCCAAATCACATGTTGAAGTACTAACTCCCACTATAAGGCTGTGACCTTATTTGGAAATTAGGGTCATTGCAGATGTAACTAGTTAAGTTAAAATGAGGTCACATTAGATTTAGAGTGGGTCTCCAATCAAGTATGATTGATGTCCTTATAAGAAGGGGAAATTTGGACACAGACACCCAAGGAGAATGCCCTGTGAAGATAAAGGCAGAAATTGAGATGATAACAGATAAACCCAAAAGGAATGCCAGAAACCTGGAGAGAGGCATGTCCTATGCCTCCTCACAGACTTCAGAAGGAACCAGATCTGCAGACATCTTGATCTCGGGCTTGTAGCCTGCAGAATTTATGGTCAGACAATAAATTTCTGTTGTTTGAACCACCTAGTTTGTGGTACTTTGTTATGGAAGTCCCAGGAAGTTAATATATATGCAAAAAATCCAAAATTTGAAAAAACAAAAAAAACACTATAATTTGAAAAAGTGGTTCAGAAACAAATAAATTCATTCCCAGAGCATGCTAGCATTGTGTATGTAACAAAGATGGAACTAAAATGTATGCCACAGGAGATATTGACAAAAGGCTGAAGTTGATGCAAATTTTTTAAAAACCTTGTTTTTAAAAATATCTATTCTTGGGCTTCCCTGGTGGCGCAGTGGTTGAGAGTCCGCCTGCCGATGCAGGGGACACGGGTTCGTGCCCCGGTCCAGGAAGATCCCAGATGCCGCGGAGTGGCTGGGCCCGTGAGCCATGGCCGCTGAGCCGGCGCGTCCGGAGCCTGTGCTCCGCAACGGGAGAGGCCACAACAGCGAGAGGCCCGCGTACCGCAAAAAAAAAAAAAAAAAAAAAAATCTATTCTTATGATAAGATCACTGTTTTGAGTACTGTGGTTTTATAATAAGCCTTAAAGTCTGGTAGTGTGAATCTATCAGTTTTTTAGATGCTTTTTGCTTAGGTTGTTTGCATTTCCATATAAATTTTGTGATAAGCTTGTGAATTTTTATGTAAGAGTTTTCTGAAATCTATATTGAGATTGCAGTGAATCTATAGCTCAACTAGACAAGAAGTAACATCTGAACAGTATTGAATATTCTCACCTGTGAATGTGATGTAGCTGTCCATACTTTAAGTCTTCTTTAATTTTTTTTAGCAATGTATTTTAGTTTTTGGCTCACTGGACTTGAATATCTTTTGTTAAGCTTATCCCCATTCATTTTCTTCTTTGGATGCTATTGTAAATAAATACAAAATTGCAAATTATATTATATTTTGAGGTTTTAAA
This sequence comes from Physeter macrocephalus, assembly GCF_002837175.3. Taxonomy (NCBI): domain Eukaryota; kingdom Metazoa; phylum Chordata; class Mammalia; order Artiodactyla; family Physeteridae; genus Physeter; species Physeter macrocephalus. The sequence continues at coordinate 143,646,605 of NC_041214.2, forward strand.
AAATTGTTGCTTGTTTATAGAAATACTATCAGTTTTTCTATATTGACCTATGTACTGTTACTTTATTGAATGAGCTTGTTAGCTCTATAGCTATTTTTGTTTTTTGAAGATTACTTAAAATTTTCTATGTATGTGATCAAGTATGTTTTTTGCAAATAAAAATAATTTTTATTTCTTCAAAAAAAATAGATGTCATAGGTGTATCATAAAGCCAGTTTAAATTATCTTTGCTTGGTGTATTTCTTTAAAGGAAGAGAGCTTTTAAAATATAGTGTTGAGGGCTTCCCTGGTGGCGCAGTGGTTGAGAGTCCGCCTGCCGATGCAGGGGACACGGGTTCGTGCCCCGGTCCGGGAGGATCCCGCATGCCGCGGAGCGGCTGGGCCCGTGAGCCATGGCCGCTGGGCCTGTGCGTCCGGAGCCTGTGCTCCGCAACGGGAGAGGCCACAACAGT
>NC_041214.2:143647134-143657461 GCF_002837175.3 Physeter macrocephalus
CGCGTACCACAAAAAAAAAAAAAAAAAAAAATATATATATATATATATATATATATATATATAGTGTTGAGATATAAGTGACATTCACTGGGAGCAAAATGTGAAGGACAGAAATATAGTTTATCATTAATTAGGCTTTATTAGTAGTATCTTGTATTTGCTGGCTCAAAAACAGCATGATATCACATCCAAGAGGCTTAAATTTAGCTTGAAATACCTTTAAACTACAGCAAGAGGAGCTGTGTAATTCAAATTTTCTCTTTGTGTTTCTCTAGTCTTTAACGGAATTGATTGGTGAATTATTATTAAAATGTCTTCCAAGTTTGAGGCATTTCTCAGCAAGTTATTCAGAACGCCCATTGTTATCCTTTAACCAGCTCTCATTTGTATTTTATGGGTCAGCGACTAAATGTACAATGCTCTGTTAAGTCAGAGTGGCTTCAATATAAAAGATGTTAAGGAAGCAAAATTGCATGCCAAGCAAATCTTTATCTTAATTAACTACTAGAACTTAAAGAGTTTGCTTCTGTGCCTCAAAAGTAATACAGCTGCATACTTAGTGCGTGACCTTTATTGCACTACCCAGTACAGTTTTTTTTCCCCCACAGATCACTGGAGATACCGAAATTTTAGAGGAGAAAAATAAACCATTTTCTTGGATGCAATATATTCTACAGAAGAGTGAAGCGTGTGCATTTCCATCAGAACAGGACTTACCTGCTTTTAAAAGTACAACATGGAGGCTTAAAATTTGAGGCCACAATTTTCAAATGGCAATCGTTACAGGCAATTCATCTTCATGTAGCAGAAAAAGATGTTCTTGCATCTATATCCCCCTGATATTGGCAGGCAATACTACTTTTTCTTTTTTTCGTTGAGAAATCGAGAGGAAGGAAAGTTTCTGAATTTTTACTGAACATTTCCATCTATATCATTTTAGCTCTGTGAGACAGTGTCACAGTAAAACTACAAAATATTCCATGAGGATTTTCTAAATGAATTCATTTGACAGAGGTGATTTGCTGCTGACCTCACTTCTCTTGGATATAACAGCAATTGCACTGCCTTGATCACAACTGTCAAAATACAGTATTCTGTATTATTTGTCCAAGTCTGGCACACCACTGCATGTGGATACACGAGTGTTCTTGGAATTTTGAAACATTGCTGACAGAAACTCATACAAGATAATAGGCTAGCAGCAGTGGTAGGGAACATAAGAGCAAAGTTATTCAGTGACTCTACCAAGAGTTTACTGAGAATTTACTGTGCACGTGACTATATACAGCCAAATGGGGGATACAAAGACAGATTGCTTCAGAAATTGATATAAGGGCATAATGATAGATTGTGCCAGTTGAATCCCAAAGAGACTACTTGTAGCATCACACTTCTAGAATGCCATTTTAGAGTTCAAATTTTCTGCTTTGGACTGGAGGATGTGTCTTCTGGTGCCTGCCATGTTGCCTCACATGGTCACCATTTTCAAGGGTAGTGATTGTGCTGAATACTTTCCGTTTATTCCATTGAGTGCCACTTTCCACCCCCTTTCCACCCTGCTCCACGCCCCAGGATGCTGATTCTAGGCCAGAGATTCCCAGTTCTCTGGATTCAGGTTGTGTTCAGCCAATGAGAAGCACAGACAGGAGAGAGGTTAGGCAACGTTTTCTTCAGGCTTCCTTCCAACTGTTGACAGCCTCCCTCTACAGGAGGCCAAAATTGCTCTCAGCAATCCTTCTCCAAACCATGCCATTGTCAAGTTCCAAGTTCGAGTCACTGCTTCTTTCTGACCTAGGGATAGCAGCTCTGTCAGTTGCTAGCCTCAGATTAAGCACTATCCCTTTGTAAATCATCCCTTTATTAGACTCTCTTCAAATTGCTCAGTTTCAGTGTGGCATCTTTTCTGGCCAGGACTCCAGGTGATGCAGCACCTAAACCTGCAGGTTGGGATGTGTCTATAAAGCCCATACTTTCAACTTAGTAGACTTGTAGTATTACAAGTCCAAGGGTCCTATGATAAAGAAGATGCATATATGTGATGGTGAGATTTGAGATACTTGGTTCACGACTCTTTGAGTACTTGATAATTGCAGAAAGGAGCCAGGTTGACCTTGTTCACATTTTTCCTAATTAAAAGAGATTCACTGAAAAAGATTGGGATGACAGGCTGACTTCATGTTTCCATTTCTGGGAATGTTTCCTGGTTTATGCAATCACAGTAGGATAAGTGTTTAAAAGAGGCAGTTTGCCATATAAATTTGTAATGATTTTCTGGATTTTAAAGATAAGAGATAAGTTGTGTGTGTGTGTGTGTGTGTGTGTGTGTGTGTGTGTGTGTGTACACAGGGTAGGCAGAGGATTAAAGTTTATCTGAGTTCCATTAGTTGGTATGGAGACATAAAGAACTATTTTAGTAACATGCAGATATATACTGTGTATTTTAACATCTTGACCAAAATATTTTCCAATTACTGGTGCTATGAGAACAGATTGGACAATCTCTTTTAGCACCAAGTGAAAGGGTGTGAGGGTCACCTCTCTTCTTTCTATTTCATTGGTAAAAATAATAAGTTGCTAGATAGGAAGAAAAAATAATCCAGGAAGGATGTCAAGAAGAGGAAATTTTTGAAGAAAGAAAGCAGTATCAAGACCATCACTGAGAAGTCAGTAAATAGAAAAATATTTTAAATTCGTAAAAGAATTATTTTAAGTTCTATACTATTCTGAGTAAGGCAGTAAGTAAAATTTACTTTCAAGGGTAATTCCAGAGCTGCATAAGCAGTAGTCCCCAATTCTGCAGGGGACAAAAAAGACAATTTGATAAGTGGAGGAAGGATGATTCTGATCTCTCAAAAAAGTGAGGACTATAGTTACTGATGATTTTCTGAGGAATGGTGGAGAAGTGGTAAAGCCTATTTCACAGATGGCCTGTCTTCTCACTCTAAATATCTGATACGTAGTAAAGAAACTCCCGAAAACTAACCAGCTCATTAAAACTCCCATGTCTACTGATTTATGTAGCAACAATCTCAAGCTCTATCATCAGAATGAACTGGAAATTTTAAGGAAACTGGAATCTTGGGAAGACCACAGATGACTGAGGCCACAAGGAAATCATTTACCTTTATCTCTCATGGAAAATGAAAAAATTTCTACAAAGTTGATATAAAAATGGAATTTGACTTCTTGGTCTACGATTTATGATTCCTACATGAGTGCCTTTTGAATGCAGTAGCCCATCTCACGAGTTCTGGGAAGAATGTGTTTGACAGAAAATTTGCTTATTTGACCAAAAGGACTATTGAAATGAAATATGAGACAAAGTAAACATTAAAAAAACACACAAACATGAATCTGGATCCTAAGAAAAGCCACAGCTAATACATAACAAAATGGCAATATGGCTGATTTGAATCAATCTCTTGGTGGAATAATAATGTTGAGCTTCTGAACAATCAAAGCTAAAGGCTCTCTGCTTTCATCAACCAGTGATGTTTTCACATAAATAATGAGACAATCTTCTCTTCATATATGTAACATTAGTGAGCTTGACCCAGATATGGTACAGATCTAACTGGAGCTGTATTTCTTTTTCCATACATTTCTTAGTGATTTTTGGAGGCATAATAAGCTATATTTGAAGAATGGCTGAAGAAACCAGGCAGAGTTTAAACAAATAAATTGGGCTTATTTCTAAAATGTGTATAGTTTAGATGACTGCTTTCTGTGACTACAGACTTAGTGATCTTTCAGACTTTTGATGTCCTTTACACCTTCAGAACATCCCAAATACCTCTGACTTCACACCTTAAAATGACAGAGTTTCAAACTTTAGTAGGAAAATGATATTGTGTGGCAGCAATTTTACTATGTACTGTGACTTTACATAAAACTATTCTTAAATGTACTGGTATAATTATAGTAAGGCAAGAGTTTAATTATATTTGTATTTTAAGGTAGAATAGTACAAAAATCTGTTTATAATTTTGCAAAACTATAATAAAAAACGTGTTCTATTTAGTTTCTTTTTAGGTTCTGACAGAACACATGGTCAGAAAAGAGCAATGGCACCAAGCTGATTTCACTTGCAATTTACTGCTTTGGACAGGTGCCATTCTTTTCCAGAAAACAGTTTAACAATTTTGTCAGAAAGTATTGACTGTTCTTTTAAGCAACTAGCTTATTTTTATTTTATGGTGGCTATGATCCATTGTAACCAATAATCCAGCTAACTGATCCACACTGATGTGATCATGTAATCCGTGTTCTTTCTTTGCAGAGTAGAAATCTCAGATCTTAGAGAATGTCTTATCTTTAGCCAATGGAAAAGTCTCACAACATACACTTTGTCCATTACCTTTGATCATGGATTTAGCTTATTTTTCCCAAATTGATGTTCCTTCCACTTCATATATTAAATGTCTAAAATCTCTTTGTGTTGTGTCTTTTTTTGTAAGCCAGCTTAAATCCTTTCTGAAGCAAGCTGGTGTATAAATAAACTAGACAGATAGATGATAGCTAGGCAAATAGATAGATAACAGATAATCTTGAATTTAGTCTCATTAAACAGTAGAAATATAAGGATGTGTGGTGCAGTGAAAAGAGTAATAAACTACTTCACAGGAGAACTCATGCTTGGTTCCCATTCCACCCTTAACTAGCACTGATAATTTGTAAAAGTCATTACTTTCTATAAACCTCAATGTTCTTATTTGTCAATAGGGAGAGTGGTTGGATAATGTGCAAATCCATTCCAACTTTTATATTATGGGACTGAAAAATACCACCAGAAATCTTGTAGAAAGTTCTCATGCAGAAGCATGCCATTGATAATTACTACCATGTAAACATTATTGCTATGAAGAAGTTTTCTTAGGTGGAGAATGGAGTTATCAGATGAGCAGCAAGAGTGCTTCATAGTAGAACTGCAGAACATTCATTAGTCTGAACAGTCTTATCAAAGTCATGGGACAAAGGGTAGAATTGAGTCTTCAGTCTGATTTTAAGCTACTCCAGGTATGGAAAGGTGGGTGACAAATCAGTGGTGAAATCCAACAGAAATAATAGGAAAAACCTTAGAAGCAGCTAATTACCTCTAAAGACTACTACTTCAAAAATGAAAGTTTTGGTTGGTTTTTTAAATACAAGCAATCCGTCTTTAATTTGCAGCGTTTAATATAAATTTTCGTATTTAATTATTTCTTAAAATTTGGTGGTTTTTTTTCACCCATTTATAAAATTCCAAACTTTAATACTAAGGAAGTCAAAGATGCCAGCAAGTGACCTTATCTAATATATGGCTCCCATCTGTAAATTCTTAGGTCAAAGCTTCCAAGGCCACTTTAAGATAAGATGGTAATGTTTTGTTTAAATTAAAGGAGCCAGTGCACCCATACCCGCTTTGTGAGTGTTGGCTACTAATAGCTCACAGCTGCACCCTTTTGAGAATAGCCCTAGGTTGATAAAAGACACCTCATCTATCTGGAAAATATCTGGGAGGTTAGGCTCTAAGCCAGGGCGGAGCAGCCAGAAAAGATGGAAAGATAATATGGACAAAAACGGTTAGACTCCAGAGATGAGGAAACTGAGGCAACGAAGAAGTTAGGTAATGGCCTAAGGTCACATTGGTAGTAAGTGACAGAGCTGAACTTTGAACCTAGGCATTTGGGTATCAAAATTCACACTCTAGCCTATGTATCAGAGAACATCATATTCTTCTTGAGTGTCAGTTTCCTGGTATCCATCTGTTACAGACTGAATGTGTTCTAAAATTCGTATGTTGAAATCCTACCCCTCAGTGTGATGGTATTAGGAAGTGGGACATTTGGGAAATAAATCATTGAGTGGAGCCCTCATGCATGGGATTAGTGCCCGTATAAAAGAGACCCCAGAGAGCTCTCTTGCCCCTTCTGCCATATGAGAACACAGAAGACTGCAGTCTGCAATCTGGAAAAGGGTTCTCACCAGGACACACTCATGTTGGCACCCTGATCTTTGACTTTCAGCCTCCAGAACTGTGAGAAATTTCTGTTGTTTATAAGCCACTCTGTCGATAGTACTTTGCTGTAATAGCCCAAACAGACTAAGGTAACTTCTAACATTTCTTCAGCATTTATAAGCTTGTGCAAATCATAGCATATTTGTCTTTTGTGTAGATTTACTGTACTTGCTTTCATGCATTCAGCTTCATTTGAAATCCCAAAGATTGTGATGCTGGCTTACTAATTAAAAAGGTCTTCATTCTCAGGATTTTTGGGCTGACATAAGCCCTCTTCTTTAATGTTGACACAATGAAGAGAAATAATATTGATAATCTTAAGGGAATATATGTAAAATTACTTCTCTTGGTGTTAATTTTTTAGAGACTGCAAATAAAGGAATAAATATTAAACTACAGCAGTATTGACAGTTTTTATCAATTTGTCTGTCATTTTTATCAATTTTTTAATCCATTTCTCCTCAACCACATTTTTCTTTCTGAAATGCAATAAATTTTTATGTCCCTAAAGACTTTATTCTCTTTTAAACAATAATGAGGAGAGGAGAAGGGGTTCAATTTATCAAGCTTCTAATATCCCATTTAGTAAATATTAAGCCATATTGTCACTGATAAACACAAGATTAGCATTGCACATTCTTTAATCAAGTAAAAATGGATCTATCTCCACTTACTAGCTAGAAAAATCATCTAAACTTGCTTTTCCTCAGGTTTTCCATCTGAAAAATGAAGAAGATAATAGGACCATCTCATAGGGTTGCTACAATGATTAATTAAGATAAAATATATAAAACACTTGCCTGGCAGAAGAAAGCAAAATATGTTAACTATTACGTCTTTCAATTTTCCCTCCCTCCATGCCTTCTTCTCTCTCTTCTCTTTCTCTCTCTCCCTCTTTCTTGTTTTTGATATAGGAATGGGGAGTCTCCATGTACAATTGGATGATCTAACAAGGGAGAATTTATGTAAAATAAGTTAGCCAAGTCACAGTATTCAAATTTTAATTTCCTGAGTAAATACTATAACTAATGAAATCAACATTTTTCCCCAGTTAAGATGAAAGCATTCTTAGCAACTATGCTGTTTGGGTTCCAGCATTACTTTGAATTGAATAATTCCATCTAAATTATAATAAATGTTCAGCATTCTAAGCATCAGCAGAAGTTATAGCCAGGAAGATCCTACTGCTTCTACCATCAAAGAAGCTACATTTTCATCCCTTTTCCTTAAGAGGTAGCCTCTCCTAAGATTCCTATCAATTTAAAATGGTGGGAGGTACAAACTATTGGATGTAAGATAGGATACAATGATGTATTGTACAACACGAGGAATGTAGTCAATATTTTTTAATAACTGTAAATGGGGTGTAACCTTTAAAAACTGTATAAAAATTGTATTCAAAATTAAATTAAAAATAAAATGTTAGATTTTATTTAAGTAGTACACTTATAAATGAAGTGAAAAAGAAAAAGGATTGGAGGAAGTCAGCAAAAAAATTAAGAGCCTGAGGCATTCTCTGTTCTTAAGGCATAGATTTCATTAGGAATAAGAATTCCAAGAAGTTAAAAAAGAATATTATATAACTGTTACCTGTTAAAATCCATTAAAATGTATTAGGACATTTGCTCCATTCACAGAGAAACAGCATATAAAAATCCCTTTACATTTTAAGATTTTTCTTCTTTGTTTTTTACTCTTATCCTATTCTCTGCCATGTTATGGTCTGCTTTTTTTTTTCTTTCTTTTTTTTTTTTTTTGCTACATTTAAAAAGTATGTGAATTGTTCAGGGTGAATAGTATTTATATGGTCACCAGCAGTAAACCAAGATTGAAAACATCATAAAACCAATGTTAAGACTTTTTCCCTCCTGCTTTGCTCCTTTTTTCTTTTTGAAATAAAGTTATCAGTTCTATAAAATTATGGTAATCAACCATATTTGTTGGAATTAAGTAGACAGTTCCCAGCAGCCCTGTTATCTTTGATTGGATGACCTCATTCCCAACACAAAATATCAGAAAAGAATTCTCAGCTCCTTCAAGATTGTGTGGAAAACCACTCAGAGAAACCAGGAAGATAGAAACCTCACCTATGTGGATACCACTTCAAGATTTCATGTGAATTTTCCAATTTAGTAGATTGGAAAACTACAGAAAAACCTAGCTGTAGGGACTGTGGAATCATCACTGACCTTTGAAGTATGGGCTGCAGGCCTAGTTTTGGTTGTGAGAGTAGAAGGACACATATATATTTGTGTGTGTGTGTGTGTGTGTGTGTGTGTGTGTGAAGTATATTTGGGATAGGACTAGTGGAGTCTGGGTCCATCATCATCCTCAAAAGTTCACAGACCTCCATTTTAGACCTTTCTTCAACCTGATGTTCTCAAGGTAGTAGATTTTAAGCTTCCAGCAGACTCCATCTAGAAAACACCCTCAGTAATTACTGACTTAACAACTACTGCACATCCGTTCTGGACTTCAATTTGTAAGACCCAAATGCCCAGGAAGCTTGGCTATCTTACACTGTTGTTGATTTAATTGTTTGCTGTTTCAATACTCCTGTTTGCCAACAAATATCATAGGAACATTCCTGGTGTCACAGTTGGGCCATCAGAGAATGATGGAATGTTATTCCCCTAAGTCACAGGATGGCTCAGGTAAGAACTATTCTAAACACACAAGCACTGAACAGCATTTCCTTAGAGGATTACCTGGATGAGCATAAGGTTATCCAGATAAGTCTGTTTCTGCTTATATCTCTAAGAAATACAGTTTTTCCTCCCTCAGCTTAAAGAGGACACTGACAACTCTATTATTTCTATATATTAAAAGTGGCATAAATGAAAGGAGGTTCAAGCAGTTTAAAATCTATCACAAAAAGAGCATGAAAGTATAGAGGAATCATTCAACCCTAAATTGCAAAAACTTCATATTTTAAAACATTGATGATAAAGCTGGGTGTATGCTCCCTTAGTGGAAAACAGTCCAGTGAGGCTCATGTCAGATGAAAATTATATTTCTTTACTTAGTTCTCATAGGCATATTTGACTGATGATTTAAACTAACGAGGAGGTGACAAAACTTCACTTTGCACTGCAAATGGAGCAGAGAAACACATGATTCACTAGGAATATGGATTTAATAGCTGTGAACATAAACTATATCACGATAAAGGTCAGAATTGTGTTTTCTCTTCCCATAGCAAATAGAATCAAAATGTCAGTAAAGGCATCCCTTTGAAATTCCTAGATCATACCATAAACAGGAAGAAACCTTGGCAACAAACATTATCTTTTTAAAAAGTCATCCTCTTTACAATGGTGTGCTAGTTTCTGCTTTATAACAAAGTGAATCAGCTTTACATATACATATATCCCCATACCTCCTCCCTCTTGCGTCTCCCTCCCATTATACTCTAATGAAGATGCTAAAAAAATAATAATAATTTAACTTCTATATGTTTAGGTTTGTTTGTTTTTGCTTTGGAAATTGTTGCTTTGATTGTTGTTCCTTTTTTTTTTTTTAATTTGGGAGAATTGTAAGAGTGGTTTGGCTATTTATCATAAAAAAATTTGACTCTTCTAAAAAAAAAATGTCCGCCTCTTTCTTGACTCTAGAACTAAAAACGGATTAATGTTATTTATATGATACTTAGTGTACATGCGAAGAGAACTTTGGGCCTGTAAAAGTTTTTCTTTAACATTGTCAGCATATATTATATGAAGATAATGTAAAATTTAAAAAGAAAACAAATTCAAATTTGTCCTGGTTTATTTCTATTAACCAATTTGTTAAGTGTTTCTACACTTTCTCTGCTGAAAGTGTTATAAAGAGAAGTCTTCAGAACCTAGAAGGTTGGGATGACACAAAATAAAACTACAATCTATAGAACTCCAATAATTATCACACTTTGTGCTTAGCAAGAATCTGAAGTAATTAGAAACATTATTTACAGATTGTCTTAACAACCGAAAATGTGAAACAGGAAAGTTGAGCCAGGAAGAGACTTTCAAGATGGTGGAAGAGTAAGACGTGGAGATCACCTTCCTTCCCACAGACACATCAGAAATACATCTACATGTGGAACAGCTCCTACTGAACACCCACTGAACGCTGGCAGAAGACATCAGACTTCCCAAAAGGCAAGAAAATCCCCACGCACCTGGGTAGGGCAAAAGAAAAAAGAAAAAACAGAGACAAAGAATAGGGATGGGACCTGCACCAGTGGGAGGCAACTGTGAAGGAGGAAAGGTTTCCACACACTAGGAAACCCCTTCGCGGGCGGAGACTGCGGGTGGCGGAGGGGGGAAGCTTCGGGGCCACGGAGGAGAG